>NW_027414700.1:0-101012 GCF_964106895.1 Numenius arquata | reverse complement strand
TACGGAACTTTACCAGCCACTACGGAACTCTACGGGCCCCTACGGAACCCTGCAGAACCCTCCGGAACCTTACAGAATCCCACAGACTCCTACAGACTTCTGCGGGCACTTACACAACCCTACAGGTCCCTACGGCAATCTACGGGACTCCAAGGGCCCCTAGGGAACCCTATAGATTTCGATGGAACTCTATGAGGCCCTCTGGAACCCTACAGAATACTCCAGGACCCGACAGCACTCTACAAGACCCTTAGCAACACAACGGAACCTCACTAAAACCCTATGGGCTCCTACAGAACACTGCAGGTGCCTACGGAACCCTACAGACCCCTACGGAACCCTACAGACACCTACGGGCACTTACAGAACCCTGCAGGCCCCTACGGAACCCTACAGGTCCATACAGAACCCCACAGGGCCCTAGGGAACTTTACCAGCCACTACGGAACTCTACGGGCCCCTACGGAACCCTGCAGAACCCTCCGGAACCTTACAGAATCCCACAGACTCCTACAGACTTCTGCGGGCACTTAAACAACCCTACAGGCCCCTACGGAACACTGCCAGCTCCTATGGAAGGAACCCTACGGGCCCCTACAGAACACTACTGGCTCCTGCGGTACTCCACAGGCCTCTAGGGAACCTACGAAGCTCTACGGAGCCCTATGGATCCTTACGGAACAGTACGGGCCCCTTCAGACCTCTGCGGGCACTTATGGAAACCTACAGGACCCTACGGAACTGTACGAGACTCTACAGGCCCCTAGGGAACACCACAGGCCCCTACGGAACCGTACGAGACTCTACAGGCCCCTAGGGAACACCACAGGCCCCTACGGAACCCTACACAACCCTCTGGAAACTTATGGAACCCTACAAGCTCCTACCAACCCCTGCGAGCACTTACACAACCCTACAGGTCCCTACGGAAATCCACGGGACTCTATGGGCCCCTAGGGAACCCTATAGATTTCGATGGAACCCTATGAGGCCCTCTGGAACCCTACAGAATACTCCAGGACCCGACAGCACTCTACAAGACCCTTAGCAACACAACAGAACCTCACTAAAACCATATGGGCTCCTACAGAACACTGCAGGTGCCTACAGAACCCTACAGACCCCTACGGAACCCTACAGACACCTGCGGGCACTTACGGAACCCTGCAGGCCCCTACGGAACCCTACAGGTCCATACAGAACCCCACAGGGCCCTACGGAACTTTACCAGCCACTACAGAACTCTACGGGCCACTACGGAACCCTGCAGAACCCTCCGGAACCTTACAGAATCCCACAGACTCCTACAGACTTCTGCGGGCACTTACACAACCCTACAGGTCCCTACGGAAATCTACGGGACTCTATGGGCCCCTAGGGAACCCTATAGATTTCGATGGAACCCTATGAGGCCCTCTGGAACCCTACAGAATACTCCAGGACCCGACAGCACTCTACAAGACCCTTAGCAACACAACGGAACCTCACTAAAAACCCTATGGGCTCCTACAGAACACTGTAGGCGCCTACGGAAACCTACAGACCCCTACAGAATACTACCACCACTACAGAAAAATATGGCCCCTACGGAACTCTACGGAACCTGGCAGAAACACTGTGGGCCCCTACAGACCCTTGCGGGCACTTGCAGAACTCTGCAGGAACCCACGGAACTTTATGGAACCCTACCAGCCCCTACGGAAGCCTAAAGACCCTTGCAGGCAGTTACGGAACGGTACAGGGCCCTACGGAACTTTACCAGCCACTACGGAACTCTACGGGCCCCTACGGAACCCTGCAGAACCCTCCAGAACCTTACAGAATCCCACGGATTCCTACAGACTCCTGCGGGCACTTACTCAACCCTAGAGGACCCTACAGAACACTGCCAGCTCCTATGGAAGGAACCCTACGGGCCCCTACAGAACACTACTGGCTCCGGCGGTACTCCACAGGCCTCTAGGGAACCTACGAAGCTCTACGGAACCCTATGGATCCTTACGGAACAGTACGGGCCCCGTTAGACCTCTGCGGGCGCTTATGGAAACCTACAGGACCCTACGGAACTGTACGAGACTCTACAGGCCCCTAGGGAACACCACAGGCCCCTACGGAACCCTACACAACCCTCCGGAAACATATGGCACCCTACAAGCTCCTACCAACCCCTGCAGGCACTTACACAACCCTACAGGCCCCTACGGAAATCTATGGGACTCTACGGGCCCCTAGGGAACCCTTCAGATTTCGACGGAAATCTACCAGCCCCTCTGGAACCCTACAGAATACTCCAGGACCCGACAGCACTCTACAAGACCCTTAGCAACACAACGGAACCTCACTAAAACCCTATGGGCTCCTACAGAATACTGCAGGTGCCTACGGAACCCTACAGACACCTACGGGCACTTACAGAACCCTGCAGGCCCCTACGGAACCCTACAGGTCCATACAGAACCCCACAGGGCCCTACGGAACTTTACCAGCCACTACGGAACTCTACGGGCCCCTACGGAACCGTGCAGAACCCTCCGGAACCTTACAGAATCCCACAGACTCCTACAGACTTCTGCGGGCACTTACACAACCCTACAGGTCCCTACGGCAATCTACGGGACTCTACGGGCCCCTAGGGAACCCTATAGATTTCGATGGAACCCTACGAGCCCCTCTGGAACCCTACAGAATACTCCAGGACCCGACAGCACTCTACAAGACCCTTAGCAACACAACGGAACCTCACTAAAACCCTATGGGCTCCTACAGAACACTGTAGGCGCCTACGGAAACCTACAGACCCCTACAGAATACTACCAGCCACTACAGAAAAATATGGCCCCTACGGAACTCTACGGAACCTGGCAGAAACACTGTGCGCCCCTACAGGCCCTTGCGGGCACTTGCAGAACTCTGCAGGAACCCACGGAACTTTATGGAACCCTACCAGCCCCTACGGAAGCCTAAAGACCCTTGCAGGCAGTTACGGAACGGTACAGGGCCCTACGGAACTTTACCAGCCACTACGGAACTCTACGGGCCCCTACGGAACCCTGCAGAACCTTACAGAATCCCACGGATTCCTACAGACTCCTGCGGGCACTTACTCAACCCTAGAGGACCCTACGGAACACTACTGGCTCCTACGGTACTCCAGAGGCCTCTAGGGAACCTACGAAGCTCTACGGAACCCTATGGATCCTTACGGCACAGTACGGGCCCCTTCAGACCTCTGCGGGCGCTTATGGAAACCTACAGGACCCTACCGAAACTGTACGAGACTCTACAGGCCCCTAGGGAACACCACAGGCCCCTACGGAACCCTACACAACCCTCCGGAAACATATGGCACCCTACAAGCTCCTACCAACCCCAGCGGGCCCTTTCATAACCCTACAGGCCCCTACGGAAATCTACGGGACTCTATGGGCCCCTAGGGAACCCTATAGATTTCGATGGAACCCTACGAGCCCCTCTGGACCCCTACAGAATACTCCAGGTCCTGACAGCACTCTAGAAGACCCTTAGCAACACAACGGAACCTCACTAAAACCCTATGGGCTCCTACAGAACACTGCAGGTGCCTACGGAACCCTACAGACCCCTACGGAACCCTACAGACACCTGCGGGCACTTACGGAACCCTGCAGGCCCCTACGGAACCCTACAGGTCCATACAGAACCCCACAGGGCCCTACGGAACTTTACCAGCCACTACGGAACTCTACGGGCCCCTACGGAACCCTGCAGAACCTTACAGAATCCCACAGACTCCTACAGACTCCTGCGGGCACTTACTCAACCCTAGAGGACCCTACGGAACACTGCCAGCTCCTATGGAAGGAACCCTACGGGCCCCTACAGAACACTACTGGCTCCTGCGGTACTCCACAGGCCTCTAGGAAACCTACGAAGCTCTACGGAGCCCTATGGATCCTTACGGAACAGTACGGGCCCCTTCAGACCTCTGCGGGCGCTTATGGAAACCTACAGGACCCTACGGAACTGTACGAGACTCTACAGGCCCCTAGGGAACACCACAGGCCCCTACGGAACCGTACGAGACTCTACAGGCCCTTAGGGAACACCACAGGCCCCTACGGAACCCTACACAACCCTCCGGAAACATATGGCACCCTACAAGCTCCTACCAACCCCTGCGAGCACTTACACAACCCTACAGGTCCCTACGGCAATCTACGGGACTCTATGGGCCCCTAGGGAACCCTACAGATTTCGACGGAACCCTACCAGCCCCTCTGGAACCCTACAGAATACTCCAGGACCCGACAGCACTCTACAAGACCCTTAGCAACATAACGGAACCTCACTAAAACCCTATGGGCTCCTACAGAACACTGCAGGTGCCTACGGAACCCTACAGACCCCTACGGAACCCTACAGACACCTGCGGGCACTTACAGAACACTGCAGGCCCCTACGGAACCCTACAGGTCCATACAGAACCCCACAGTGCCCCACGGAACTTTATGGAACCCTACCAGCCCCTACGGAAGCCTAAAGACCCTTGCAGGCAGTTACGGAACGGTACAGGGCCCTAGGGAACTTTACCAGCCACTACGGAACTCTACGGGCCCCTACGGAACCCTGCAGAACCCTCCGGAACCTTACAGAATCCCACAGACTCCTACAGACTTCTGCGGGCACTTACACAACCCTACAGGTCCCTACGGCAATCTATGGGACTCCAAGGGCCCCTAGGGAACCCTATAGATTTCGATGGAACCCTATGAGGCCCTCTGGAACCCTACAGAATACTCCAGGACCCGACAGCACTCTACAAGACCCTTAGCAACACAACGGAACCTCACTAAAACCCTATGGGCTCCTACAGAACACTGCAGGTGCCTACGGAACCCTAGAGACCCCTACGGAACCCTACAGACACCTGCGGGCACTTACGGAACCCTGCAGGCCCCTACGGAACCCTACAGGTCCATACAGAACCCCACAGGGCCCTACGGAACTTTACCAGCCACTACGGAACTCTACGGGCCCCTACGGAACCCTGCAGAACCCTCCGGAACCTTACAGAATCCCACAGACTCCTACAGACTTCTGCGGGCACTTACACAACCCTACAGGTCCCTACAGAAATCTACGGGACTCTATGGGCCCCTAGGGAACCCTATAGATTTCGATGGAACCCTACGAGCCCCTCTGGAACCCTACAGAATACTCCAGGACCCGACAGCACTCTACAAGACCCTTAGCAACACAACGGAACCTCACTAAAACCCTATGGGCTCCTACAGAACACTGTAGGTGCCTACGGAAACCTACAGACCCCTACAGAATACTACCAGCCACTACAGAAAAATATGGCCCCTACGGAACTCTACGGAACCTGGCAGAAACACTGTGGGCCCCTACAGGCCCTAGCGGGCACTTGCAGAACTCTACAGGAACCCACAGAACTTTATGGAACCCTACCAGCCCCTACGGAAGCCTAAAGACCCTTGCAGGCAGTTACGGAATGGTACAGGGCCCTAGGGAACTTTACCAGCCACTACGGAACTCTACGGGCCCCTACGGAACCCTGCAGAACCTTACAGAATCCCACGGATTCCTACAGACTCCTGCGGGCACTTACTCAACCCTAGAGGACCCTACGGAACACTGCCAGCTCCTATGGAAGGAACCCTACGGGCCCCTACAGAACACTACTTGCTCCTGCGGTACTCCACAGGCCTCTAGGGAACCTACGAAGCTCTACGGAGCCCTATGGATCCTTACGGAACAGTACGGGCCCCTTCAGACCTCTGCGGGCGCTTATGGAAACCTACAGGACCCTACGGAACTGTACGAGACTCTACAGGCCCCTAGGGAACACCACAGGCCCCTACGGAACCGTACGAGACTCTACAGGCCCCTAGGGAACACCACAGGCCCCTACGGAACCCTACACAACCCTCTGGAAACTTATGGAACCCTACAAGCTCCTACCAACCCCTGCGAGCACTTACACAACCCTACAGGTCCCTACGGCAATCTACGGGACTCTATGGGCCCCTAGGGAACCCTTCAGATTTCGACGGAACGCTACCAGCCCCTCTGGAACCCTACAGAATACTCCAGGACCCGACAGCACTCTACAAGACCCTTAGCAACACAACGGAACCTCACTAAAACCCTATGGGCTCCTACAGAACACTGCAGGTGCCTACGGAAACCTACAGACCCCTACAGAATACTACCAGCCACTACAGAAAAATATGGCCCCTACGGAACTCTACGGAACCTGGCAGAAACACTGTGGGCCCCTACAGGCCCTTGCGGGCACTTGCAGAACTCTGCAGGAACCCACGGAACTTTATGGAACCCTACCAGCCCCTACGGAAGCCTAAAGACCCTTGCAGGCAGTTACGGAACGGTACAGGGCCCTAGGGAACTTTACCAGCCACTACGGAACTCTACGGGCCCCTACGGAACCCTGCAGAACCTTACAGAATCCCACGGATTCCTACAGACTCCTGCGGGCACTTACTCAACCCTAGAGGACCCTACGGAACACTGCCAGCTCCTATGGAAGGAACCCTACGGGTGCCTACAGAACACTACTGGCTCCTGCGGTACTCCACAGGCCTCTAGGGAACCTACGAAGCTCTACGGAGCCCTATGGATCCTTACGGAACAGTACGAGCCCATTCAGACCTCTGCGGGCGCTTATGGAAACCTACAGGACCCTACGGAACTGTACGAGACTCTACAGGCCCCTAGGGAACACCACAGGCCCCTACGGAACCCTACACAACCCTCTGAAAACTTATGGAACCCTACAAGCTCCTACCAACCCCTGCGAGCACTTACACAACCCTACAGGTCCCTACGGCAATCTACGGGACTCTATGGGCCCCTAGGGAACCCTATAGATTTCGAAGGAACCCTATGAGGCCCTCTGGAACCCTACAGAATACTCCAGGACCCGACAGCACTCTACAAGACCCTTAGCAACACAACAGAACCTCACTAAAACCCTATGGGCTCCTACAGAACACTGCAGGTGCCTACGGAACCCTAGAGACCCCTACGGAACCCTACAGACACCTGCGGGCACTTACGGAACCCTGCAGGCCCCTACGGAACCCTACAGGTCCATACAGAACCCCACAGGGCCCTACGGAACTTTACCAGCCACTACAAAACTCTACGGGCCCCTACGGAACCCTGCAGAACCCTCCGGAACCTTACAGAATCCCACAGACTCCTACAGACTTCTGCGGGCACTTACACAACCCTACAGGCCCCTACAGAAATCTACGGGACTCTATGGGCCCCTAGGGAACCCTATAGATTTCGATGGAACCCTACGAGCCCCTCTGGAACCCTACAGAATACTCCAGGACCCGACAGCAGTCTACAAGACCCTTAGCAACACAACGGAACCTCACTAAAACCCTATGGGCTCCTACAGAACACTGCAGGTGCCTACGGAACCCTAGAGACCCCTACGGAACCCTACAGACACCTGCGGGCACTTACGGAGCCCTGCAGGTCCCCACGGAACCCTACAGGTCCATAGAGAACCCCACAGGGCCCTACGGAACTTTACCAGCCACTACGGAACTCTACGGGCCCCTACGGAACCCTGCAGAACCCTCCGGAACCTTACAGAATCCCACAGACTCCTACAGACTTCTGCGGGCACTTACACAACCCTACAGGCCCCTACGGAAATCTACGGGACTCTATGGGCCCCTAGGGAACCCTATAGATTTCGATGGAACCCTACGAGCCCCTCTGGAACCCTACAGAATACTCCAGGACCCGACAGCACTCTACAAGACCCTTAGCAACACAACGGAACCTCACTAAAACCCTATGGGCTCCTACAGAACACTGCAGGTGCCTACGGAACCCTAGAGACCCCTACGGAACCCTACAGACACCTGCGGGCACTTACGGAGCCCTGCAGGTCCCCACGGAACCCTACAGGTCCATACAGAACCCCACAGGGCCCTACGGAACTTTACCAGCCACTACGGAACTCTACGGGCCCCTACGGAACCCTGCAGAACCTTACAGAATCCCACGGATTCTTACAGACTCCTGCGGGCACTTACTCAACCCTAGAGGCCCCTACGGAACACTGCCAGCTCCTATGGAAGGAACCCTACGGGCCCCTACAGAACACTACTGGCTCCTGCGGTACTCCAGAGGCACGGAACTGTACGAGACTCTACAGGCCCCTAGGGAACACCACAGGCCCCTACGGAACCGTACGAGACTCTACAGGCCCCTAGGGAACACCACAGGCCCCTACGGAACCCTACACAACCCTCTGGAAACTTATGGAACCCTACAAGCTCCTACCAACCCCTGCGAGCACTTACACAACCCTACAGGTCCCTACGGCAATCTACGGGACTCTATGGGCCCCTAGGGAACCCTTCAGATTTCGACGGAACCCTACCAGCCCCTCTGGAACCCTACAGAATACTCCAGGACCCGACAGCACTCTACAAGACCCTTAGCAACACAACGGAACCTCACTAAAACCCTATGGGCTCCTACAGAACACTGCAGGTGCCTACTAAAACCTACAGACCCCTACAGAATACTACCAGCCACTACAGAAAAATATGGCCCCTACGGAACTCTACGGAACCTGGCAGAAACACTGTGGGCCCCTACAGGCCCTTGCGGGCACTTGCAGAACTCTGCAGGAACCCACGGAACCTCCAGGTGCCGCTGTGCGTCCGGTCGACCCGACGCACGCTCATCCCGCTCCTCGGGGTGCCGCCGTGCGCTCTCCCGAGCTCGCCGCACTACCACCGTGCGCCTCCAGGTGCCGCTGTGCGTCCGGTCGACCCGACGCACGCTCATCCCGCTCCTCGGGGTGCCGCCGGGCGCTCTCCCGAGCTCGCCGCACTACCACCGTGCGCCTCCAGGTGCCGCTGTGCGTCCGGTCGACCCGACGCATACTCATCCCGCTCCTCGGGGTGCCGCCGGACGCTCTCCCGAGCTCTTCGCGCTCCACCCTGCGCATGCGAGTGCCGCTGGGTGCTCTCGGGATCTCGCCGCGGTACCACAGCGCGCCTCCGAGTGCCGCCGAGCCCTCTCCCGATATCGCCGCTCCTTCACCACGCTGCTCGGGGTGCCGCCAGGTGCTCTGCCGAGCTCGCCGCGTTACCACCGTGCGCCTCCGAGTGCCGCCGAGCGCTCTCCCGGTATCGACACTCGTTGACCCCGCACGTCGGGGTGCCGCCACGCGCTCTCCCGATATCGCCGCTCCTTCACCACAGTGCTCCGGGTGCCGCCGGGCGCTCTCCCGAGCTCGCCGCACTACCACCGTGCGCCTCCAGGAGCCGCTGTGCGTCCGGTCGACCCGACGCACGCTCATCCCGCTCCTCGGGGTGCTGCCGGGCGCTCTGCTGAGCTCTCCGCGCTACCACCGTGCGCCGGCAAGTGCCAGCGGGCACTCTCGGGATCTCGCCGCGGTACCACAGCGCGCCTCCGAGTGCCGCCGAGCGCTCTCCCGGTATCGACACTCGTTGACCCCGCACGTCGGGGTGCCGCCACGCGCTCTCCCGATATCGCCGCTCCTTCACCCTTCTTGTCTGGGTGCCGCCGGGCGCTCTCCCGAGCTTTCCGCAATACCACCGTGCGCCTCCAGGTGCCGCTGTGCGTTCAGTCGACCCGACGCACGCTCATCCCGCTCCTCGGGCTGCCGCCGGGCGCTCTGCTGAGCTCTCCGCGCTACCACCGTGCGCTGAGAAGTGCCAGCGGGCACTCTCGGGATCTCGCCGCGGTACCACAGCGCGCCTCCGAGTGCCGCCGAGCGCTCTCCCGATATCGCCGCTCCTTCACCCTGCTTGTCTGGGGTGCCGCCGGGTGCTCTGCCGAGCTCGCCGCACTACCACCGTGCACCTCCAGGTGCCGCTGTGCGTCCGGTCGAACCGACGCACGCTCATCCCGCTCCTAGGGGTGCCGCCGGACGCTCTCCCGAGCTCTTCGCGCTCCACCCTGCGCATGCGAGTTCCGCTGGGTGCTCTCGGGATCTCGCCGCGGTCCCACCGTGCGCCTCCGAGTGCCGCCGAGCCCTCTCCCGATATCGCCGCTCCTTCACCACGGTGCCCGGGGTGCCGCCAGGTGCTCTGCCGAGCTCGCCGCGTTACCACCGTGCGCCTCCGAGTGCCGCCGAGCGCTCTCCCGGTATCGCCACTCGTTGACCGCGCACGTCGGGGTGCCGCCAGGCGCTCTCCCGATATCGCCGCTCCTTCACCACGGTGCTCGGGGTGCCGCCGGGCGCTCTCCTGAGCTCGCAGCGGTAACACCGTGCACCGGCAAGTGCCAGCGGGCACTCTCGGGATCTCGCCGCGGTACCACAGCGCGCCTCCGAGTGCCGCCGAGCGCTCTCCCGATATCGCTGCTCCTTCACCACAGTGCCTGGGGTGCCGCCGGGCGCACTGCCGAGCTCACAGCGATACCACCGCGTGCCTCCGAGTGCCGCTGAACGCTCTCCCGATATCGCCGCTCCTTCACCCTGCTTGTCTGGGTGCCGCCGGGCGCTTTCCCGAGCTTGCCGCACTACCACCGTGCGCCTCCAGGTGCCGCTGTACGTCCGGTCGACCCGACGCACGCTCATCCCACTTCTCGGGGTGCCACCGGGCGCTCTCCCGAGCTCGTCGCGCTACCACCGTGCGACTCCAGGTGCCGCTGTGCGTCCGGTCGACCCGAGGCACGCTCATCCCGCTCCTCGGGGTGCCGCCGGACGCTCTCCCGAGCTCTTCGCGCTCCACCCTGCGCATGCGAGTGCCGCTGGGTGCTCTCGGGATCTCGCCGTGATACCACAGCGCGCCTCCGAGTGCCGCCGAGCGCTCTCCCGATATCGCCGCTCCTTCACCACAGTGCTCGGGGTGCCGCCGGGCGCTTTCCCGAGCTCGCCGCACTACCACCGTGCGCCTCCAGGTGCCGCTGTACGTCCGGTCGACCCGACGCACGCTCATCCCGCTCCTCGGGGTGCCACCGGGCGCTCTCCCGAGCTCGTCGCGCTACCACCGTGCGCCTCCTGGTGCCGCTGTACGTCCGGTCGACCCGACGCACGCTCATCCCGCTCCTCGGGGTGCCGCCGGCCGCTCTCCTGAGCTCGCAGCGGTACCACCGTGCGCCTCCGAGTGCCGCCGAGCGCTCTCCCGGTATTGCCACTCGTTGACCCCGCACGTCGGGGTGCCGCCACGCGCTCTCCCGATATCGCCGCTCCTTCACCACAGTGCTCGGGGTGCCGCCGGGCGCTCTCCCGAGCTTGCCGCACTACCACCGTGCGCCTCCAGGTGCCGCTGTGCGTCCGGTCGACCCGACGCATGCTCATCCCGCTCCTCGGGGTGCCGCCAGGTGCTCTCCCGAGCTCTTCGCGCTCCACCCTGCGCATGCGAGTGCCGCTGGGTGCTCTCGGGATCTCGCCGCGGTACCACAGCGCGCCTCCGAGTGCCGCCGAGCGCTCTCCCGATATCGCTGCTCCTTCACCACGGTGCTCGGGGTGCCGCCAGGTGCTCTGCCGAGCTCGCCGCGTTACCACCGTGCGCCTCCGAGTGCCGCCGAGCGCTCTCCCGGTATCGACACTCGTTGACCGCGCACGTCGGGGTGCCGCCACGCGCTCTCCCGATATCGCCGCTCCTTCACCACAGTGCTCGGGGTGCCACCAGGCGCTCTCCCGAGCTCGTCGCGCTAGCACCGTGCGCCTCCAGGTGCCGCTGTGCGTCCGGTCGACCCGACGCACGCTCATCCCGCTCCTCGGGGTGCCGCCGAACGCTCTCCCGAGCTCTTCGCGCTCCACCCTGCGCATGCGAGTGCCGCTGGGTGCTCTCGGGATCTCGCCGCGATACCACAGCGCGTCTCCGAGTGCCGCCGAGAGCTCTCCCGATATCGCCGCTCCTTCACCTTGCTTGTCTGGGTGCCGCCGGGCGCTTTCCCGAGCTCGCCGCACTACCACCGTGCGCCTCCTGGTGCCACTGTACGTCCGGTCAACCCGACGCACGCTCGTCCCACTTCTCGGGGTGCCACCGGGCGCTCTCCCGAGCTCGTCGCGCTACCACCGTGCGCCTCCAGGTGCCGCTGTGCGTCCGGTCGACCCGACGCACGCTCATCCCGCTCCTCGGGGTGCCGCCGGACGCTCTCCCGAGCTCTTGCGCTCCACCCTGCGCATGCGAGTGCCGCTGGGTGCTCTCGGGATCTCGTCGCGATACCACAGCGCGCCTCCGAGTGCCGCCGAGTGCTCTCCCGATATCGCCGCTCCTTCACCCTGCTTGTCTGGGTGCCGCCAGGCGCTTTCCCGAGCTCGCCGCACTACCACCGTGCGCCTCCTGGTGCCGCTGTACGTCCAGTCGACCCGACGCACGCTCATCCTGCTCCTCGGGGTGCCGCCGGACGATCTCCCGAGCTCTTCGCGCTCCACCCTGCTCATGCAAGTGCCGCTGGGTGCTCTCGGGATCTCGCCGCGGTACCACCGCGCGCCTCCAGGTGCCGCTGTGCGTCCAGTCGACCCGACGCACGCTCATCCCGCTCCTCGGGGTGCCGCCGGGCGCTCTCCCGAGCTCGCCGCACTACCACCGTGCTCCTCCAGGTGCCGCTGTGCGTCCGGTCGACCCGAGGCACGCTCATCCCGCTCCTCGGGGTGCCGCCGGGCACACTGCCGAGCTCACAGCGGTACCACCGCGTGCCTCCGAGTGCCGCTGAACGCTCTCCCGATATCGCCGCTCCTTCACCCTGCTTGTCTGGGTGCCGCCGGGCGCTTTCCCGAGCTTGCCGCACTACCACCGTGCGTGTCCAGGTGCCGCTGTGCGTCCGGTCGACCCGACGCACGCTCATCCCGCTCCTCGGGGTGCCGCCGGACGCTCTCCCGAGCTCTTCGCGCTCCACCCTGCGCATGCGAGTGCCGCCGGGCGCTCTCCCGAGCTCGCCGCACTACCACCGTGCGCCTGCAGGTGCCGCTGTGCGTCCGGTCGACCCGACGCACGCTCATCCCGCTCCTCGGGGTGCCGCCGGGCGCTCTCCCGAGCTCGCCGCACTACCACCGTGCGCCTCCAGGTGCCGCTGTGCGTCCGGTCGACCCGACGCAAGCTCATCCCGCTTCTCGGGGTGCCGCCGGGCGCTCTCCCGAGCTCGCCGCACTACCACCGTGCGCCTCCAGGTGCCGCTGTGCGTCCGGTCGACCCGACGCATACTCATCCCGCTCCTCGGGGTGCCGCCGGACGCTCTCCCGAGCTCTTCGCGCTCCACCCTGTGCATGCGAGTGCCGCTGGGTGCTCTCGGGATCTCGCCGCGGTACCACAGCGCGCCTCCGAGTGCCGCCGAGCCCTCTCCCGATATCGCCGCTCCTTCACCACGGTGCTCGGGGTGCCGCCAGGTGCTCTGCCGAGCTCGCCGCGTTACCACCGTGCGCCTCCGAGTGCCGCCGAGCGCTCTCCCGGTATCGACACTCGTTGACCCCGCACGTCGGGGTGCCGCCACGCGCTCTCCCGATATCGCCGCTCCTTCACCACAGTGCTCCGGGTGCCGCCGGGCGCTCTCCCGAGCTCGCCGCACTACCACCGTGCGCCTCCAGGTGCCGCTGTGCTTCCGGTCGACCCGACGCACGCTCATCCCGCTCCTCGGGGTGCTGCCGGGCGCTCTGCTGAGCTCTCCGCGCTACCACCGTGCGCCGGCAAGTGCCAGCGGGCACTCTCGGGATCTCGCCGCGGTACCACAGCGCGCCTCCGAGTGCCGCCGAGCGCTCTCCCGGTATCGACACTCGTTGACCCCGCACGTCGGGGTGCCGCCACGCGCTCTCCCGATATCGCCGCTCCTTCACCCTTCTTGTCTGGGTGCCGCCGGGCGCTCTCCCGAGCTTTCCGCAATACCACCGTGCGCCTCCAGGTGCCGCTGTGCGTTCAGTCGACCCGACGCACGCTCATCCCGCTCCTCGGGGTGCCGCCGGACGCTCTCCCGAGCTCTTCGCGCTCCACCCTGCGCATGCGAGTGCCGCTGGGTGCTCTCGGGATCTCGCCGCGGTACCACCGTGCGCCTCCGAGTGCCGCCGAGCGCTCTCCCGGTATTGCCACTCGTTGACCCCGCACGTCGGGGTGCCACCAGGCGCTCTACCGATATCACCGCTCCTTCACCACGGTGCTCGGGGTGCCGCCGGGCGCTCTCCTGAGCTCGCAGCGGTACCACAGCGCGCCTCCGAGTGCCGCCGAGCGCTCTCCCGATATCGCTGCTCCTTCACCACAGTGCCTGGGGTGCCGCCGGGCACACTGCCGAGCTCACAGAGGTACCACCGCGTGCCTCCGAGTGCCGCTGAACGCTCTCCCGATATCGCCGCTCCTTCACCCTGCTTGTCTGGGTGCCGCCGGGCGCTTTCCCGAGCTCGCCGCACTACCACCGTGCGCCTCCTGGTGCCGCTGTGCGTCCGGTCGACCCGACGCACGCTCATCCCACTTCTCGGGGTGCCACCGGGCGCTCTCCCGAGCTCGTCGCGCTACCACCGTGCGCCTCCAGGTGCCGCTGTGCGTCCGGTCGACCCGACGCACGCTCATCCCGCTCCTCGGGGTGCCGCCGGACGCTCTCCCGAGCTCTTCGCGCTCCACCCTGCGCATGCGAGTGCCGCTGGGTGCTCTCGGGATCTCGCCGCGATACCACAGCGCGCCTCCGAGTGCCGCCGAGCCCTCTCCCGATATCGCCGCTCCTTCACCTTGCTTGTCTGGGTGCCGCCGGGCGCTTTCCCGAGCTTGCCGCACTACCACCGTGCGCCTCCTGGTGCCACTGTGCGTCCGGTCGACCCGACGCACGCTCATCCCGCTCCTCGGGGTGCCGCCGGACGCTCTCCCGAGCTCTTCGCGCTCCACCCTGCGCATGTGAGTGCCGCTGGGTGCTCTCGGGATCTCGCCGCGGTGCCACCGTGCGCCTCCGAGTGCCGCCAAGCGCTCTCCCGGTATCGACACTCGTTGACCCCGCACGTCGGGGTGCCGCCGAGCGCTCTCCCGATATCGCCGCTCCTTCACCACGGTGCTCGGGGTGCCGCCGGGCGCTCTCCTGAGCTCGCAGCGGTACCACAGCGCGCCTCCGAGTGCCGCCGAGCGCTCTCCCGGTATCGACACTCGTCGACCCCGCACGTCGGGGTGCCGCCACGCACTCTCCCGATATCGCCGCTCCTTCACCACAGTGCTCCGGGTGCCGCCGGGCGCTCTCCCGAGCTTGCCGCACTACCACCGTGCGCCTCCAGGTGCCGCTGTGCGTCCGGTCGACCCGACGCACGCTCATCCCGCTCCTCGGGGTGCCGCCGGGCGCTCTCCCGAGCTCGCCGCACTACCACCGTGCGCCTCCAGGTGCCGCTGTGCGTCCGGTCGACCCGACGCATGCTCATCCCGCTCCTCGGGGTGTCGCCGGGCGCTCTCCCGAGCTTGCCGCACTACCACCGTGCGCCTCCAGGTGCCGCTGTGCGTCCAGTCGACCCGACGCACGCTCATCCTGCTCCTCGGGGTGCCGCCGGACGCTCTCCCGAGATCTTCGCGCTCCACCCTGCGCATGCGAGTGCCGCTGGGTGCTCTCGGGATCTCGCCGCGGTACCACCGCGCGACTCCAGATGCCGCTGTGCGTCCAGTCGACCCGACGCACGCTCATCCCGCTCCTCGGGGTGCCGCCGGGCGCTCTCCTGAGCTCGCAGCGGTACCACCGTGCGCCTCCAGGTGCCGCCGAGCGCTCTCCCGAGCTCTTCGCGCTCCACCCTGCGCATGCGAGTGCCGCCGGGCGCTCTCCCGAGCTCGCCGCACTACCACCGTGCGCCTCCAGGTGCCGCTGTGCGTCCGGTCGACCCGACGCAAGCTCATCCCGCTTCTCGGGGTGCCGCCGGGCGCTCTCCCGAGCTCGCCGCACTACCACCGTGCGCCTCCAGGTGCCGCTGTGCGTCCGGTCGACCCGACGCATACTCATCCCGCTCCTCGGGGTGCCGCCGGACGCTCTCCCGAGCTCTTCGCGCTCCACCCTGCGCATGCGAGTGCCGCTGGGTGCTCTCGGGATCTCGCCGCGGTACCACAGCGCGCCTCCGAGTGCCGCCGAGCCCTCTCCCGATATCGCCGCTCCTTCACCACGGTGCTCGGGGTGCCGCCAGGTGCTCTGCCGAGCTCGCCGCGTTACCACCGTGCGCCTCCGAGTGCCGCCGAGCGCTCTCCCGGTATCGACACTCATTGACCCCGCACGTCGGGGTGCCGCCACGCGCTCTCCCGATATCGCCGCTCCTTCACCACAGTGCTCCGGGTGCCGCCGGGCGCTCTCCCGAGCTCGCCGCACTACCACCGTGCGCCTCCAGGTGCCGCTGTGCGTCCGGTCGACCCGACGCACGCTCATCCCGCTCCTCGGGGTGCTGCCGGGCGCTCTGCTGAGCTCTCCGCGCTACCACCGTGCGCCGGCAAGTGCCAGCGGGCACTCTAGGGATCTCGCCGCGGTACCACAGCGCGCCTCCGAGTGCCGCCGAGCGCTCTCCCGATATCGCTGCTCCTTCACCACAGTGCCTGGGGTGCCGCCGGGCACACTGCCGAGCTCACAGAGGTACCACCGCGTGCCTCCGAGTGCCGCTGAACGCTCTCCCGATATCGCCGCTCCTTCACCCTGCTTGTCTGGGTGCCGCCGGGCGCTTTCCCGAGCTTGCCGCACTACCACCGTGCGCCTCCAGGTGCCGCTGTGCGTCCGGTCGACCCGACGCACGCTCATCCCGCTCCTCGGGGTGCCGCCGGACGCTCTCCCGAGCTCTTCGCGCTCCACCCTGCGCATGCGAGTGCCGCTGGGTGCTCTCGGGATCTCGCCGCGATACCACAGCGCGCCTCCGAGTGCCGCCGAGTGCTCTCCCGATATCGCCGCTCCTTCACCTTGCTTGTCTGAGTGTCGCAGGGCGCTTTCCCGAGCTCGCCGCACTACCACCGTGCGCCTCCTGGTGCCGCTCTACGTCCGGTCGACCCGACGCACGCTCATCCCACTTCTCGGGGTGCCACCGGGCGCTCTCCCGAGCTCGTCGCGCTACCACCGTGCGCCTCCAGGTGCCACTGTGCGTCCGGTCGACCCGAGGCACGCTCATCCCGCTCCTCGGGGTGCCGCCGGACGCTCTCCCGAGCTCTTCGCTCTCCACCCTGCGCATGCGAGTGCCGCTGGGTGCTCTCGGGATCTCGCCGCGGTACCACCGTGCGCCTCCGAGTGCCGCCGAGCGCTCTCCCGGTATCGCCACTCGTTGACCCCGCACGTCGGGGTGCCGCCAGGCGCTCTACCGATATCGCCGCTCCTTCACCACGGTGCTCGGGGTGCCGCCGGGCGCTCTCCTGAGCTCGCAGCGGTACCACCGTGCGCCTCCGAGTGCCGCCGAGCGCTCTCCCGGTATCGCCACTCGTTGACCCCGCACGTCGGGGTGCCGCCAGGCGCTCTCCCGATATCGCCGCTCCTTCACCACGGTGCTCGGGGTGCCGCCGGGCGCTCTCCTGAGCTCGCAGCGGTACCACTGTGCGCCGGCAAGTGCCAGCGGGCACTCTCGGGATCTCGCCGCGGTACCACAGCGCGCCTCCGAGTGCCGCCGAGCGCTCTCCCGATATCGCTGCTCCTTCACCACAGTGCCTGGGGTGCCGCCGGGCGCACTGCCGAGCTCACAGCGGTACCACCGCGTGCCTCCGAGTGCCGCTGAACGCTCTCCCGATATCGCCGCTCCTTCACCACGGTGCTCGGGGTGCCGCCGGGCGCTCTCCCGAGCTTGCCGCACTACCACCGTGCGCATCCAGGTGCCGCTGTGCGTCCGGTCGACCCGACGCACGCTCATCCCGCTCCTCGGGGTGCTGCCGGGCGCTCTGCTGAGCTCTCCGCGTTACCACCGTGCGCCGGCAAGTGCCAGCGGGCACTCTCGGGATCTCGCCGCGGTACCACAGCGCGCCTCCGAGTGCCGCCGAGCGCTCTCCCGATATCGCCGCTCCTTCACCACGGTGCTCGGGGTGCCGCCAGGTGCTCTGCCGAGCTCGCCGCGTTAACACCGTGCGCCTCCGAGTGCCGCCGAGCGCTCTCCCGGTATCGACACTCGTTGACCCCGCACGTCGGGGTGCCGCCACGCGCTCTCCCGATATCGCCGCACCTTCACCACAGTGCTCGGGGTGCCGCCGGGCGCTCTCCCGAGCTTGCCGCACTACCACCGTGCGCCTCCAGGTGCCGCTGTGCTTCCGGTCGACCCGACGCACGCTCATCCCGCTCCTCGGGGTGCTGCCGGGCGCTCTCCTGAGCTCTCCGCGCTACCACCGTGCGCCGGCAAGTGCCAGCGGGCACTCTCGGGATCTCGCCGCGGTACCACAGCGCGCCTCCGAGTGCCGCCGAGCGCTCTCCCGATATCGCTGCTCCTTCACCACAGTGCCTGGGGTGCCGCCGGGCACACTGCCGAGCTCACAGAGGTACCACTGCGTGCCTCCGAGTGCCGCTGAACGCTCTCCCGATATCGCCGCTCCTTCACCCTGCTTGTCTGGGTGCCGCCGGGCGCTTTCCCGAGCTTGCCGCACTACCACCGTGCGCCTCCAGGTGCCGCTGTGCGTCCGGTCGACCCGAGGCACGCTCATTCCGCTCCTCGGGGTGCCGCCGGACGCTCTCCCGAGCTCTTCGCTCTCCACCCTGCGCATGCGAGTGCCGCTGGGTGCTCTCAGGATCTCGCCGCGATACCACAGCGCGCCTCCGAGTGCCGCCGAGCGCTCTCCCGATATCGCCGCTCGTTCACCCTGCTTGTCTGGGTGCCGCCGGGCGCTTTCCCGAGCTCGCCACACTACCACCGTGCGCCTCCTGGTGCCGCTGTACGTCCGGTCGACCCGACGCACGCTCATCCCGCTCCTCGGGGTGCCACCGACGCGCTCTCCAGAGCTCGTCGCGCTACCACCGTGCGCCTCCAGGTGCCGCTGTGCGTCCGGTCGACCCGACGCACGCTCATCCCGCTCCTCGGGGTGCCGCCGGCCGCTCTCCTGAGCTCGCAGCGGTACCACCGTGCGCCTCCGAGTGCCGCCGAGCGCTCTCCCGGTATTGCCACTCGTTGACCCCGCACGTCGGGGTGCCGCCACGCGCTCTCCCGATATCGCCGCTCCTTCACCACAGTGCTCGGGGTGCCGCCGGGCGCTCTGCCGAGCTCGCCGCACTACCACCGTGCGCCTGCAGGTGCCGCTGTGCGTCCGGTCGACCCGACGCACGCTCATCCCGCTCCTCGGGGTGCCGCCGGGCGCTCTCCCGAGCTCGCCGCACTACCACCGTGCGCCTCCAGGTGCCGCTGTGCGTCCGGTCGACCCGACGCAAGCTCATCCCGCTCCTCGGGGTGCCGCCGGGCGCTCTCCCGAGCTCGCCGCACTACCACCGTGCGCCTCCAGGTGCCGCTGTGCGTCCGGTCGACCCGACGCATACTCATCCCGCTCCTCGGGGTGCCGCCGGACGCTCTCCCGAGCTCTTCGCGCTCCACCCTGCGCATGCGAGTGCCGCTGGGTGCTCTCGGGATCTCGCCGCGGTACCACAGCGCGCCTCCGAGTGCCGCCGAGCCCTCTCCCGATATCGCCGCTCCTTCACCACGGTGCTCGGGGTGCCGCCAGGTGCTCTGCCGAGCTCACCGCACTACCACCGTGCGCCTCCAGGTGCCGCTGTGCGTCCGGTCGACCCGACGCACGCTCATCCCGCTCCTCGGGGTGCTGCCGGGCGCTCTGCTGAGCTCTCCGCGTTACCACCGTGCGCCGGCAAGTGCCAGCGGGCACTCTCGGGATCTCGCCGCGGTACCACAGCGCGCCTCCGAGTGCCGCTGAGCGCTCTCCCGATATCGCCGCTCTTTCACCCCGCTTGTCTGGGTGCCGCCGGGTGCTCTGCCGAGCTCACCGCACTACCACCGTGCGCCTCCAGGTGCCGCTGTGCGTCCGGTCGACCCGACGCACGCTCATCCCGCTCCTCGGGGTGCTGCCGGGCGCTCTGCTGAGCTCTCCGCGTTACCACCGTGCGCCGGCAAGTGCCAGCGGGCACTCTCGGGATCTCGCCGCGGTACCACAGCGCGCCTCCGAGTGCCGCCGAGCGCTCTCCCGATATCGCTGCTCCTTCACCACAGTGCCTGGGGTGCCGCCGGGCACACTGCCGAGCTCACAGAGGTACCACTGCGTGCCTCCGAGTGCCGCTGAACGCTCTCCCGATATCGCCGCTCCTTCACCCTGCTTGTCTGGGTGCCGCCGGGCGCTTTCCCGAGCTTGCCGCACTACCACCGTGCGCCTCCAGGTGCCGCTGTGCGTCCGGTCGACCCGACGCACGCTCATCCCGCTCCTCGGGGTGCCGCCGGACGCTCTCCCGAGCTCTTCGCGCTCCACCCTGCGCATGCGAGTGCCGCTGGGTGCTCTCGGGATCTCGCCGCGATACCACAGCGCGCCTCCGAGTGCCGCCGAGCGCTCTCCCGATACCGCCGCTCCTTCACCTTGCTTGTCTGAGTGCCGCCGGGCGCTTTCCCGAGCTCGCCGCACTACCACCGTGCGCCTCCTGGTGCCGCTGTACGTCCGGTCGACCCGACGCACGCTCATCCCACTTCTCGGGGTGCCACCGGGCGCTCTCCCGAGCTCGTCGCGCTACCACCGTGCGCCTCCAGGTGCCGCTGTGCGTCCGGTCGACCCGACGCACGCTCATCCCGCTCCTCGGGGTGCCGCCGGACGCTCTCCCGAGCTCTTCGTCTCCACCCTGCGCATGCGAGTGCCGCTGGGTGCTCTCAGGATCTCGCCGCGATACCACAGCGCGCCTCCGAGTGCCGCCGAGCGCTCTCCCGATATCGCCGCTCGTTCACCCTGCTTGTCTGGGTGCCGCCGGGCGCTTTCCCGAGCTCGCCACACTACCACCGTGCGCCTCCTGGTGCCGCTGTACGTCCGGTCGACCCGACGCACGCTCATCCCGCTCCTCGGGGTGCCACCGACGCGCTCTCCAGAGCTCGTCGCGCTACCACCGTGCGCCTCCAGGTGCCGCTGTGCGTCCGGTCGACCCGACGCACGCTCATCCCGCTCCTCGGGGTGCCGCCGGCCGCTCTCCTGAGCTCGCAGCGGTACCACCGTGCGCCTCCGAGTGCCGCCGAGCGCTCTCCCGGTATTGCCACTCGTTGACCCCGCACGTCGGGGTGCCGCCACGCGCTCTCCCGATATCGCCGCTCCTTCACCACAGTGCTCGGGGTGCCGCCGGGCGCTCTCCCGAGCTCGCCGCACTACCACCGTGCGCCTCCAGGTGCCGCTGTGCGTCCGGTCGACCCGACGCAAGCTCATCCCGCTCCTCGGGGTGCCGCCGGGCGCTCTCCCGAGCTCGCCGCACTACCACCGTGCGCCTCCAGGTGCCGCTGTGCGTCCGGTCGACCCGACGCATACTCATCCCGCTCCTCGGGGTGCCGCCGGACGCTCTCCCGAGCTCTTCGCGCTCCACCCTGCGCATGCGAGTGCCGCTGGGTGCTCTCGGGATCTCGCCGCGGTACCACAGCGCGCCTCCGAGTGCCGCCGAGCCCTCTCCCGATATCGCCGCTCCTTCACCACGGTGCTCGGGGTGCCGCCAGGTGCTCTGCCGAGCTCACCGCACTACCACCGTGCGCCTCCTGGTGCCGCTGTGCGTCCGGTCGACCCGACGCACGCTCATCCCGCTCCTCGGGGTGCTGCCGGGCGCTCTGCTGAGCTCTCCGCGTTACCACCGTGCGCCGGCAAGTGCCAGCGGGCACTCTCGGGATCTCGCCGCGGTACCACAGCGCTCCTTCGAGTGCCGCCGAGCGCTCTCCCGATATCGCTGCTCCTTCACCACAGTGCCTGGGGTGCCGCCGGGCACACTGCCGAGCTCACAGAGGTACCACTGCGTGCCTCCGAGTGCCGCTCAACGCTCTCCCGATATCGCCGCTCCTTCACCCTGCTTGTCTGGGTGCCGCCGGGCGCTTTCCCGAGCTTGCCGCACTACCACCGTGCGCCTCCAGGTGGCGCTGTGCGTCCGGTCGACCCGACGCACGCTCATCCCGCTCCTCGGGGTGCCGCCGGACGCTCTCCCGAGCTCTTCGCGCTCCACCCTGCGCATGCGAGTGCCGCTGGGTGCTCTCGGGATCTCGCCGCGATACCACAGCACGCCTCCGAGTGCCGCCGAGCGCTCTCCCGATACCGCCGCTCCTTCACCTTGCTTGTCTGAGTGCCGCCGGGCGCTTTCCCGAGCTCGCCGCACTACCACCGTGCGCCTCCTGGTGCCGCTGTACGTCCGGTCGACCCGACGCACGCTCATCCCACTTCTCGGGGTGCCACCGGGCGCTCTCCCGAGCTCGTCGCGCTACCACCGTGCGCCTCCAGGTGCCGCTGTGCGTCCGGTCGACCCGACGCACGCTCATCCCGCTCCTCGGGGTGCCGCCGGACGCTCTCCCGAGCTCTTCGCTCTCCACCCTGCGCATGCGAGTGCCGCTGGGTGCTCTCAGGATCTCGCCGCGATACTACAGCGCGCCTCCGAGTGCCGCCGAACGCTCTCCCGATATCGCCGCTCGTTCACCCTGCTTGTCTGGGTGCCGCCGGGCGCTTTCCCGAGCTCGCCACACTACCACCGTGCGCCTCCTGGTGCCGCTGTACGTCCGGTCGACCCGACGCACGCTCATCCTGCTCCTCGGGGTGCCACCGACGCGCTCTCCAGAGCTCGTCGCGCTACCACCGTGCGCCTCCAGGTGCCGCTGTGCGTCCGGTCGACCCGACGCACGCTCATCCCGCTCCTCGGGGTGCCGCCGGCCGCTCTCCTGAGCTCGCAGCGGTACCACCGTGCGCCTCCGAGTGCCGCCGAGCGCTCTCCCGGTATTGCCACTCGTTGACCCCGCACGTCGGGGTGCTGCCACGCGCTCTCCCGATATCGCCGCTCCTTCACCACAGTGCTCGGGGTGCCGCCGGGCGCTCTGCCGAGCTCGCCGCACTACAACCGTGCGCCTCCAGGTGCCGCTGTGCGTCCGGTCGACCCGACGCACGCTCATCCCGCTCCTCGGGGTGCCGCCGGACGCTCTCCCGAGCTCTTTGCGCTCCACCCTGCGCATGCGAGTGCCGCTGGGTGCTCTCGGGATCTCGCCGCGGTACCACAGCGCGCCTCCGAGTGCCGCCGAGCGCTCTCCCGGTATCGCCACTCGTTGACCCCGCACGTCGGGGTGCCGCCAGGCGCTCTCCCGATATCGCCGCTCCTTCACCACGGTGCTCGGGGTGCCGCCGGGCGCTCTCCTGAGCTCGCAGCGGTACCACCGTGCGCCGGCAAGTGCCAGCGGGCACTCTCGGGATCTCGCCGCGGTACCACAGCGTGCCTCCGAGTGCCGCCGAGCGCTCTCCCGGTATCGCTGCTCCTTCACCACAGTGCCTGGGGTGCCGCCGGGCGCACTGCCGAGCTCACAGAGGTACCACCGCGTGCCTCCGAGTGCTGCTGAACGCTCTCCCGATATCGCCGCTCCTTCACCCTGCTTGTCTGGGGTGCCGCCGGGCGCTTTCCCGAGCTTGCCGCACTACCACCGTGCGCCTCCAGGTGCCGCTGTGCGTCCAGTCGACCCGACGCACGCTCATCCCGCTCCTCGGGGTGCCGCCGGGCGCTCTCCCGAGCTCGCCGCACTACCACCGTGCGCCTCCAGGTGCCGCTGTGCGTCCGGTCGACCCGACGCACGCTCATCCCGCTCCTCGGGGTGCCGCCGGGCGCTCTCCCGAGCTCGCCGCACTACCACCGTGCGCCTCCAGGTGCCGCTGTGCGTCCGGTCGACCCGACGCATACTCATCCCGCTCCTCGGGGTGCCGCCGGACGCTCTCCCGAGCTCTTCGCGCTCCACCCTGCGCATGCGAGTGCCGCTGGGTGCTCTCGGGATCTCGCCGCGGTACCACAGCGCGCCTCCGAGTGCCGCCGAGCCCTCTCCCGATATCGCCGCTCCTTCACCACGGTGCTCGGGGTGCCGCCAGGTGCTCTGCCGAGCTCGCCGCGTTACCACCGTGCGCCTCCGAGTGCCGCCGAGCGCTCTCCCGGTATCGCCACTCGTTGACCCCGCACGTCGGGGTGCCGCCACGCGCTCTCCCGATATCGCCGCTCCTTCACCACGGTGCTCGGGGTGCCGCCGGGCGCTCTCCCGAGCTCGCCGCACTACCACCGTGCGCCTCCAGGTGCCGCTGTGCGTCCGGTCGACCCGACGCACGCTCATCCCGCTCCTCGGGGTGCCGCCAGGTGCTCTCCCGAGCTCGCCGCGTTACCACCGTGCGCCTCCGAGTGCCGCCGAGCGCTCTCCCGGTATCGACACTCGTTGACCCCGCACGTCGGGGTGCCGCCACGCGCTCTCCCGATATCGCCGCTCCTTCACCCTTCTTGTCTGGGTGCCGCCGGGCGCTCTCCCGAGCTTTCCGCACTACCACCGTGCGCCTCCAGGTGCCGCTGTGCGTCCGGTCGACCCGACGCACGCTCATCCCGCTCCTCGGGGTGCCGCTGGGCGCTCTGCTGAGCTCTCCGCGCTACCACCGTGCGCCGGCAAGTGCCAGCGGGCACTCTCGGGATCTCGCCGCGGTACCACAGCGCGCCTCAGAGTGCCGCCGAGCGCTCTCCCGATATCGCCGCTCCTTCACCCTTCTTGTCTGGGTGCCGCCGGGTGCTCTGCCGAGCTCGCCGCACTATCACCGTGCACCTCCAGGTGCCGCTGTGCGTCCGGTCGAACCGACGCACGCTCATCCCGCTCCTACGGGTGCCGCCGGACGCTCTCCCGAGCTCTTCGCGCTCCACCCTGCGCATGCGAGTGCCGCTGGGTGCTCTCGGGATCTCGCCGCGGTCCCACCGTGCGCCTCCGAGTGCCGCCGAGCCCTCTCCCGATATCGCCGCTCCTTCACCACGCTGCTCGGGGTGCCGCCAGGTGCTCTGCCGAGCTCGCCGCGTTACCACCGTGCGCCTCCGAGTGCCGCCGAGCGCTCTCCCGGTATCGCCACTCGTTGACCCCGCACGTCGGGGTGCCGCCACGCGCTCTCCCGATATCGCCGCTCCTTCACCACAGTGCTCGGGGTGCCGCCGGGCGCTCTCCCGAGCTCGCCGCACTACCACCGTGCGCCTCCAGGTGCCGCTGTGCGTCCGGTCGACCCGACGCATGCTCATCCCGCTCCTCGGGGTGCCGCCGGACGCTCTCCCGAGCTCTTCGCGCTCCACCCTGCGCATGCGAGTGCCGCTGGGTGCTCTCGAGATCTCACCGCGATACCACAGCGCGCCTCCGAGTGCCGCCGAGCCCTCTCCCGATATCGCCGCTCCTTCACCACGGTGCTCGGGGTGCAGCCGGGCGCTCTCCTGAGCTCGCAGCGGTACCACCGTGCGCCTCCGAGTGCCGCCGAGCGCTCTCCCGATATCGCCGCTCTTTCACCCCGCTTGTCTGGGTGCCGCCGGGTGCTCTGCCGAGCTCGCCGCACTACCACCGTGCGCCTCCAGGTGCCGCTGTGCGTCCGGTCGACCCGACGCACGCTCATCCCGCTCCTCGGGGTGCCGCCGGACGCTCTCCTGAGCTCTTCGCGCTCCACCCTGCGCATGCGAGTGCCGCTGGGTGCTCTCGGGATCTCGCCGCGGTACCACCGTACGCCTCCGAGTGCCGCCGAGCGCTCTCCCGGTATCGCCACTCATTGACCCCGCACGTCGGGGTGCCGCCAGGCGCTCTCCCGATATCGCCGCTCCTTCACCACGGTGCTCGGGGTGCCGCCGGGCGCTCTCCTGAGCTCGCAGCGGTAACACCGTGCGCCGGCAAGTGCCAGCGGGCACTCTCGGGATCTCGCCGCGGTACCACAGCGCGCCTCCGAGTGCCGCCGAGAGCTCTCCCGATATCGCTGCTCCTTCACCCTGCTTGTCTGGGTGCCGCCGGGCGCTTTCCCGAGCTTGCCGCACTACCACCGTGCGCCTCCTGGTGCCGCTGTACGTCCGGTCGACCCGACGCACGCTCATCCCACTTCTCGGGGTGCCACCGGGCGCTCTCCCGAGCTCGTCGCGCTACCACCGTGCGCCTCCAGGTGCCGCTGTGCGTCCGGTCGACCCGACGCACGCTCATCCCGCTCCTCGGGGTGCCGCCGGACGCTCTCCCGAGCTCTTCGCGCTCCACCCTGCGCATGCGAGTGCCGCTGGGTGCTCTCGGGATCTCGCCGCGGTACCACAGCGCGCCTCCGAGTGCCGCCGAGCCCTCTCCCGATATCGCCGCTCCTTCACCACGGTGCTCGGGGTGCCGCCAGGTGCTCTGCCGAGCTCGCCGCGTTATCACCGTGCGCCTCCGAGTGCCGCCGAGCGCTCTCCCGGTATCGACACTCGTTGACCCCGCACGTCGGGGTGCCGCCACGCGCTCTCCCGATATCGCCGCTCCTTCACCACAGTGCTCGGGGTGCCACCGGGCGCTCTCCCGAGCTCGTCGCGCTACCACCGTGCGCCTCCAGGTGCCGCTGTGCGTCCGGTCGACCCGACGCACGCTCATCCCGCTCCTCGGGGTGCCGCCGGACGCTCTCCCGAGCTCTTCGCGCTCCACCCTGCGCATGCGAGTGCCGCTGGGTGCTCTCGGGATCTCGCCGCGATACCACAGCTCGCCTCCGAGTGCCGCCGAGCGCTCTCCCGATATCGCCGCTCCTTCACCTTGCTTGTCTGGGTGCCGCCGGGCGCTTTCCCGAGCTCGCCGCACTACCACCGTGCGCCTCCTGGTGCCGCTGTACGTCCTGTCGACCCGACGCACGCTCATCCCACTTCTCGGGGTGCCACCGGGCGCTCTCCCGAGCTCGTCGCGCTACCACCGTGCGCCTCCAGGTGCCGCTGTGCGTCCGGTCGACCCGACGCACGCTCATCCCGCTCCTCGGGGTGCCGCCGGACGCTCTCCCGAGCTCTTGCGCTCCACCCTGCGCATGCGAGTGCCGCTGGGTGCTCTCGGGATCTCCTCGCGATACCACAGCGCGCCTCCGAGTGCCGCCGAGCGCTCTCCCGATATCGCCGCTCCTTCACCCTGCTTGTCTGGGTGCCGCCGGGCGCTTTCCCGAGCTCGCCGCACTACCACCGTGCGCCTCCTGGTGCCGCTGTACGTCCAGTCGACCCGACGCACGCTCATCCTGCTCCTCGGGGTGCCGCCGGACGATCTCCCGAGCTCTTCGCGCTCCACCCTGCTCATGCGAGTGCCGCTGGGTGCTCTCGGGATCTCGCCGCGGTACCACCGCGCGCCTCCAGGTGCCTCTGTGCGTCCAGTCGACCCGACGCACGCTCATCCCGCTCCTCGGGGTGCCGCCGGGCGCTCTCCCGAGCTCGCCGCACTACCACCGTGCTCCTCCAGGTGCCGCTGTGCGTCCGGTCGACCCGAGGCACGCTCATCCCGCTCCTCGGGGTGCCGCCGGGCACACTGCCGAGCTCACAGCGGTACCACCGCGTGCCTCCGAGTGCCGCTGAACGCTCTCCCGATATCGCCGCTCCTTCACCCTGCTTGTCTGGGTGCCGCCGGGCGCTTTCCCGAGCTTGCCGCACTACCACCGTGCGCCTCCAGGTGCCGCTGTGCGTCCGGTCGACCCGACGCACGCTCATCCCGCTCCTCGGGGTGCCGCCGGACGCTCTCCCGAGCTCTTCGCGCTCCACCCTGCGCATGTGAGTGCCGCTGGGTGCTCTCGGGATCTCGCCGCGGTGCCACCGTGCGCCTCCGAGTGCCGCCAAGCGCTCTCCCGGTATCGCCACTCGTTGACCCCGCACGTCGGGGTGCCGCCGAGCGCTCTCCCGATATCGCCGCTCCTTCACCACGGTGCTCGGGGTGCCGCCGGGCGCTCTCCTGAGCTCGCAGCGGTACCACAGCGCGCCTCCGAGTGCCGCCGAGCGCTCTCCCGGTATCGACACTCGTTGACCCCGCACGTCGGGGTGCCGCCACGCACTCTCCCGATATCGCCGCTCCTTCACCACAGTGCTCGGGGTGCCGCCGGGCGCTCTCCCGAGCTTGCCGCACTACCACCGTGCGCCTCCAGGTGCCGCTGTGCGTCCGGTCGACCCGACGCACGCTCATCCCGCTCCTCGGGGTGCTGCCGGGCGCTCTGCTGAGCTCTCCGCGTTACCACCGTTCGCCGGCAAGTGCCAGCGGGCACTCTCGGGATCTCGCCGCGGTACCACAGCGCGCCTCTGAGTGCCGCCGAGCGCTCTCCCGATATCGCCGCTCCATCACCACAGTGCTCGGGGTGCAGCCGGGCGCTCTCCTGAGCTCGCAGCGGTACCACCGTGCGCCTCCGAGTGCCGCCGAGCGCTCTCCCGGTATCGACACTCGTTGACCGCGCACGTCGGGGTGCCGCCACGCGCTCTCCCGATATCGCTGCTCCTTCACCACAGTGCTCGGGGTGCCGCCGGGCGCTCTCCCGAGCTTGCCGCACTACCACCGTGCGCCTCCAGGTGCCGCTGTGCGTCCGGTCGACCCGACGCACGCTCATCCCGCTCCTCGGGGTGCTGCCGGGCGCTCTGCTGAGCTCTCCGCGCTACCACCGTGCGCCGGCAAGTGCCAGCGGGCACTCTCGGGATCTCGCCGCGGTACCACAGCGCGCCTCCGAGTGCCGCTGAGCGCTCTCCCGATATCGCCGCTCTTTCACCCCGCTTGTCTGGGTGCCGCCGGGTGCTCTGCCGAGCTCACCGCACTACCACCGTGCGCCTCCAGGTGCCGCTGTGCGTCCGGTCGACCCGACGCACGCTCATCCCGCTCCTCGGGGTGCCGCCGGACGCTCTCCCGAGCTCTTCGCGCTCCACCCTGCGCATGCGAGTGCCGCTGGGTGCTCTTGGGATCTCGCCGCGGTACCACCGTGCGCCTCCGAGTGCCGCCGAGCGCTCTCCCGGTATCGCCACTCATTGACCCCGCACGTCGGGGTGCCGCCAGGTGCTCTCCCGATATCGCCGCTCCTTCACCACGGTGCTCGGGATGCCGCCGGGCGCTCTCCTGAGCTCGCAGCGGTACCACCGTGCGCCTCCGAGTGCCGCCGAGCGCTCTCCCGGTATTGCCACTAGTTGACCCCGCACGTCGGGGTGCCGCCACGCACTCTCCCGATATCGCCGCTCCTTCACCACAGTGCTCGGGGTGCAGCCAGGCGCTCTGCCGAGCTCGCAGCGGTACCACCGTGTGCCTCCGAGTGCCGCCGAGCGCTCTCCCGGTATCAACACTCGTTGACCCCGCACGTCGGGGTGCCGCCACGCGCTCTCCCGATATCGCCGCTCCTTCACCACAGTGCTCGGGGTGCCGCCGGGCGCTCTCCCGAGCTTGCCGCACTACCACCGTGCGCCTCCAGGTGCCGCTGTGCGTTCAGTCGACCCGACGCACGCTCATCCCGCTCCTCGGGGTGCTGCCGGGCGCTCTGCTGAGCTCTCCGCGCTACCACCGTGCGCCGGCAAGTGCCAGCGGGCACTCTCGGGATCTCGCCGCGGTACCACAGCGCGCCTCCGAGTGCCGCCGAGCGCTCTCCCGATATCGCTGCTCCTTCACCACAGTGCCTGGGGTGCCGCCGGGCGCACTGCCGAGCTCACAGCGGTACCACCGCGTGCCTCCGAGTGCCGCTGAACGCTCTCCCGATATCGCCGCTCCTTCACCCTGCTTGTCTGGGTGCTGCCGGGCGCATTCCCGAGCTTGCCGCACTACCACCGTGCGCCTCCAGGTGCGGCTGTGCGTCCGGTCGACCCGACGCACGCTCATCCCGCTCCTCGGGGTGCCGCCGGACGCTCTCCCGAGCTCTTCGCGCTCCACCCTGCGCATGCGAGTGCCGCTGGGTGCTCTCGGGATCTCGCCGCGGTACCACCGCGCGCCTCCAGGTGCCGCTGTGCGTCCAGTCGACCCGACGCACGCTCATCCCGCTCCTCGGGGTGCCGCCGGGCGCTCTCCCGAGCTCGCCGCACTACCACCGTGCGCCTGCAGGTGCCGCTGTGCGTCCGGTCGACCCGACGCACGCTCATCCCGCTCCTCGGGGTGCCGCCGGGCGCTCTCCCGAGCTCGCCGCACTACCACCGTGCGCCTCCAGGTGCCGCTGTGCGTCCGGTCGACCCGACGCAAGCTCATCCCGCTCCTCGGGGTGCCGCCGGGCGCTCTCCCGAGCTCGCCGCACTACCACCGTGCGCCTCCAGGTGCCGCTGTGCGTCCGGTCGACCCGACGCATACTCATCCCGCTCCTCGGGGTGCCGCCGGACGCTCTCCCGAGCTCTTCGCGCTCCACCCTGCGCATGCGAGTGCCGCTGGGTGCTCTCGGGATCTCGCCGCGGTACCACAGCGCGCCTCCGAGTGCCGCCGAGCGCTCTCCCGGTATCCACACTCGTTGACCCCGCACGTCGGGGTGCCGCCACGCGCTCTCCCGATATCGCCGCTCCTTCACCCTTCTTGTCTGGGTGCCGCCGGGCGCTCTCCCGAGCTTTCCGCACTACCACCGTGCGCCTCCAGGTGCCGCTGTGCGTCCGGTCGACCCGACGCACGCTCATCCCGCTCCTCGGGGTGCCGCTGGGCGCTCTGCTGAGCTCTCCGCGCTACCACCGTGCGCTGAGAAGTGCCAGCGGGCACTCTCGGGATCTCGCCGCGGTACCACAGCGCGCCTCCGAGTGCCGCCGAGCGCTCTCCCAATATCGCCGCTCCTTCACCCTGCTTGTCTGGGTGCCGCCGGGTGCTCTGCCGAGCTCGCCGCACTATCACCGTGCACCTCCAGGTGCCGCTGTGCGTCCGGTCGAACCGACGCACGCTCATCCCGCTCCTAGGGGTGCCGCCGGACGCTCTCCCGAGCTCTTCGCGCTCCACCCTGCGCATGCGAGTGCCGCTGGGTGCTCTCGGGATCTCGCTGCGGTCCCACCGTGCACCTCCGAGTGCCGCCGAGCCCTCTCCCGATATCGCCGCTCCTTCACCACGCTGCTCGGGGTGCCGCCAGGTGCTCTGCCGAGCTCGCCGCGTTACCACCGTGCGCCTCCGAGTGCCGCCGAGCGCTCTCCCGGTATCGCCACTCGTTGACCCCGCACGTCGGGGTGCCGCCACGCGCTCTCCCGATATCGCCGCTCCTTCACCACAGTGCTCGGGGTGCCGCCGGGCGCTCTCCCGAGCTCGCCGCACTACCACCGTGCGCCTCCAGGTGCCGCTGTGCGTCCGGTCGACCCGACGCACGCTCATCCCGCTCCTCGGGGTGCCGCCGGACGCTCTCCTGAGCTCTTCGCGCTCCACCCTGCGCATGCGAGTGCCGCTGGGTGCTCTCGAGATCTCGCCGCGATACCACAGCGCGCCTCCGAGTGCCGCCGAGCCCTCTCCCGATATCGCCGCTCCTTCACCACGGTGCTCGGGGTGCAGCCGGGCGCTCTCCTGAGCTCGCAGCGGTACCACCGTGCGCCTCCGAGTGCCGCCGAGCGCTCTCCCGATATCGCCGCTCTTTCACCCCGCTTGTCTGGGTGCCGCCGGGTGCTCTGCCGAGCTCGCCGCACTACCACCGTGCGCCTCCAGGTGCCGCTGTGCGTCCGGTCGACCCGACGCACGCTCATCCCGCTCCTCGGGGTGCCGCCGGACGCTCTCCTGAGCTCTTCGCGCTCCACCCTGCGCATGCGAGTGCCGCTGGGTGCTCTCGGGATCTCGCCGCGATACCACAGCGCGCCTCCGAGTGCCGCTGAGCGCTCTCCCGGTATCGCCACTCATTGACCCCGCACGTCGGGGTGCCGCCAGGCGCTCTCCCGATATCGCCGCTCCTTCACCACGGTGCTCGGGGTGCCGCCGGGCGCTCTCCTGAGCTCGCAGCGGTAACACCGTGCGCCGGCAAGTGCCAGCGGGCACTCTCGGGATCTCGCCGCGGTACCACAGCGCGCCTCCGAGTGCCGCCGAGAGCTCTCCCGATATCGCTGCTCCTTCACCACAGTGCCTGGGGTGCCGCCGGGCGCTCTCCCGAGCTCGTCGCGCTACCACCGTGCGCCTCCAGGTGCCGCTGTGCGTCCGGTCGACCCGACGCACGCTCATCCCGCTCCTCGGGGTGCCGCCGGACGCTCTCCCGAGCTCTTCGCGCTCCACCCTGCGCATGCGAGTGCCGCTGGGTGCTCTCGGGATCTCGCCGCGATACCACAGCGCGCCTCCGAGTGCCGCCGAGCGCTCTCCCGATATCGCCGCTCCTTCACCTTGCTTGTCTGGGTGCCGCCGGGCGCTTTCCCGAGCTCGCAGCACTACCACCGTGCGCCTCCAGGTGCCGCTGTACGTCCGGTCGACCCGACGCACGCTCATCCCACTTCTCGGGGTGCCACCGGGCGCTCTCCCGAGCTCGTCGCGCTACCACCGTGCGCCTCCAGGTGCCGCTGTGCGTCCGGTCGACCCGACGCACGCTCATCCCGCTCCTCGGGGTGCCGCCGGACGCTCTCCCGAGCTCTTGCGCTCCACCCTGCGCATGCGAGTGCCGCTGGGTGCTCTCGGGATCTCCTCGCGATACCACAGCGCGCCTCCGAGTGCCGCCGAGCGCTCTCCCGATATCGCCGCTCCTTCACCCTGCTTGTCTGGGTGCCGCCGGGCGCTTTCCCGAGCTCGCCGCACTACCACCGTGCGCCTCCTGGTGCCGCTGTACGTCCAGTCGACCCGACGCACGCTCATCCTGCTCCTCGGGGTGCCGCCGGACGATCTCCCGAGCTCTTCGCGCTCCACCCTGCTCATGCGAGTGCCGCTGGGTGCTCTCGGGATCTCGCCGCGGTACCACCGCGCGCCTCCAGGTGCCGCTGTGCGTCCAGTCGACCCGACGCACGCTCATCCCGCTCCTCGGGGTGCCGCCGGGCGCTCTCCCGAGCTCGCCGCACTACCACCGTGCTCCTCCAGGTGCCGCTGTGCGTCCGGTCGACCCGAGGCACGCTCATCCCGCTCCTCGGGGTGCCGCCGGGCACACTGCCGAGCTCACAGGGGTACCACCGCGTGCCTCCGAGTGCCGCTGAACGCTCTCCCGATATCGCCGCTCCTTCACCCTGCTTGTCTGGGTGCCGCCGGGCGCTTTCCCGAGCTTGCCGCACTACCACCGTGCGCCTCCAGGTGCCGCTGTGCGTCCGGTCGACCCGACGCACGCTCATCCCGCTCCTCGGGGTGCCACCGGACGCTCTCCCGAGCTCTTCGCGCTCCACCCTGCGCATGTGAGTGCCGCTGGGTGCTCTCGGGATCTCGCCGCGGTACCACAGCGCGCCTCCGAGTGCCGCCGAGCGCTCTCCCGATATCGCCGCTCCTTCACCACGGTGCTCGGGGTGCCGCCGGGTGCTCTCCTGAGCTCGCAGCGGTACCACAGCGCGCCTCCGAGTGCCGCCGAGCGCTCTCCCGGTATCGACACTCGTTGACCCCGCACGTCGGGGTGCCGCCACGCGCTCTCCCGATATCGCCGCTCCTTCACCACAGTGCTCGGGGTGCCGCCGGGCGCTCTCCCGAGCTTGCCGCACTACCACCGTGCGCCTCCAGGTGCCGCTGTGCGTTCAGTCGACCCGACGCACGCTCATCCCGCTCCTCGGGGTGCTGCCGGGAGCTCTGCTGAGCTCTCCGCGCTACCACCGTGCGCCGGCAAGTGCCAGCGGGCACTCTCGGGATCTCGCCGCGGTACCACAGCGCGCCTCCGAGTGCCGCCGAGCGCTCTCCCGATATCGCTGCTCCTTCACCACAGTGCCTGGGGTGCCGCCGGGCGCACTGCCGAGCTCACAGCGGTACCACCGCATGCCTCCGAGTGCCGCTGAACGCTCTCCCGATATCGCCGCTCCTTCACCCTGCTTGTCTGGGTGCTGCCGGGCGCTTTCCCGAGCTTGCCGCACTACCACCGTGCGCCTCCAGGTGGCGCTGTGCGTCCGGTCGACCCGACGCACGCTCATCCCGCTCCTCGGGGTGCCGCCGGACGCTCTCCCGAGCTCTTCGCGCTCCACCCTGCGCATGCGAGTGCCGCTGGGTGCTCTCGGGATCTCGCCGCTGTACCACCGTGCGCCTCCGAGTGCCGCCGAGCGCTCTCCCGGTATCGCCACTCGTTGACCCCGCACGTCGGGGTGCCGCCAGGCGCTCTCCCGATATCGCCGCTCCTTCACCACGGTGCTCGGGGTGCCGCCGGGCGCTCTCCTGAGCTCGCAGCGGTACCACCGTGCGCCTCCGAGTGCCGCCGAGCCCTCTCCCGATATCGCCGCTCCTTCACCACGCTGCTCGGGGTTCCGCCAGGTGCCCTGCCGAGCTCGCCGCGTTACCACCGTGCGCCTCCGAGTGCCGCCGAGCGCTCTCCCGGTATCGACACTCGTTGACCCCGCACGTCGGGGTGCCGCCACGCGCTCTCCCGATATCGCCGCTCCTTCACCACAGTGCTCGGGGTGCCGCCGGGCGCTCTCCCGAGCTTGCCGCACTACCACCGTGCGCCTCCAGGTGCCGCTGTGCGTCCGGTCGACCCGACGCACGCTCATCCCGCTCCTCGGGGTGCCGCCGGACGCTCTCCCGAGCTCTTCGCGCTCCACCCTGCGCATGCGAGTGCCGCTGGGTGCTCTCGGGATCTCGACGCGGTACCACAGCGCGCCTCCGATTGCCGCCGAGCGCTCTCCCGATATCGCCGCTCCTTCACCACGGTGCTCGGGGTGCCGCCAGGTGCTCTGCCGAGCTCGCCGCGTTACCACCGTGCGCCTCCGAGTGCCGCCGAGCGCTCTCCCGGTATCGACACTCGTTGACCGCGCACGTCGGGGTGCCGCCACGCGCTCTCCCGATATCGCCGCTCCTTCACCACAGTGCTCGGGGTGCCACCGGGCGCTCTCCCGAGCTCGTCGCGCTACCACCGTGCGCCTCCAGGTGCCGCTGTGCGTCCGGTCGACCCGACGCACGCTCATCCTGCTCCTCGGGGTGCCGCCGGACGCTCTCCCGAGCTCTTCGCGCTCCACCCTGCGCATGCGAGTGCCGCTGGGTGCTCTCGGGATCTCGCCGCGGTACCACCGCGCGCCTCCAGGTGCCGCTGTGCGTCCAGTCGACCCGAGGCACGCTCATCCCGCTCCTCGGGGTGCCGCCGGGCGCTCTCCCGAGCTCGCTGCACTACCACCGTGCTCCTCCAGGTGCCGCTGTGCGTCCGGTCGACCCGAGGCACGCTCATCCCGCTCCTCGGGGTGCCGCCGGGCACACTGCCGAGCTCACAGCGGTACCACCGCGTGCCTCCGAGTGCCGCTGAACGCTCTCCCGATATCGCCGCTCCTTCACCCTGCTTGTCTGGGTGCCGCCGGGCGCTTTCCCGAGCTTGCCGCACTACCACCGTGCGCCTCCAGGTGCCGCTGTGCGTCCGGTCGACCCGACGCACGCTCATCCCGCTCCTCGGGGTGCCGCCGGACGCTCTCCCGAGCTCTTCGCGCTCCACCCTGCGCATGTGAGTGCCGCTGGGTGCTCTCGGGATCTCGCCGCGGTACCACAGCGCGCCTCCGAGTGCCGCCGAGCGCTCTCCCGATATCGCCGCTCCTTCACCACGGTGCTCGGGGTGCCGCCGGGCGCTCTCCTGAGCTCGCAGCGGTACCACAGCGCGCCTCCGAGTGCCGCCGAGCGCTCTCCCGGTATCGACACTCGTTGACCCCGCACGTCGGGGTGCCGCCACGCACTCTCCCGATATCGCCGCTCCTTCACCACAGTGCTCGGGGTGCCGCCGGGCGCTCTCCCGAGCTTGCCGCACTACCACCGTGCGCCTCCAGGTGCCGCTGTGCGTCCGGTCGACCCGACGCACGCTCATCCCGCTCCTCGGGGTGCTGCCGGGCGCTCTGCTGAGCTCTCCGCGTTACCACCGTGCGCCGGCAAGTGCCAGCGGGCACTCTCGGGATCTCGCCGCGGTACCACAGCGCGCCTCCGAGTGCCGCCGAGCGCTCTCCCGATATCGCCGCTCCATCACCACAGTGCTCGGGGTGCAGCCGGGCGCTCTCCTGAGCTCGCAGCGGTACCACCGTGCGCCTCCGAGTGCCGCCGAGCGCTCTCCCGGTATCGCCACTCGTTGACCGCGCACGTCGGGGTGCCGCCACGCGCTCTCCCGATATCGCCGCTCCTTCACCACAGTGCTCCGGGTGCCGCCGGGCGCTCTCCCGAGCTTGCCGCACTACCACCGTGCGCCTCCAGGTGCCGCTGTGCGTCCGGTCGACCCGACGCACGCTCATCCCTCTCCTCGGGGTGCTGCCGGGCGCTCTGCTGAGCTCTCCGCGCTACCACCGTGCGCCGGCAAGTGCCAGCGGGCACTCTCGGGATCTCGCCGCGGTACCACAGCGCGCCTCCGAGTGCCGCCGAGCGCTCTCCCGATATCGCTGCTCCTTCACCACAGTGCCTGGGGTGCCGCCGGGCGCACTGCCGAGCTCACAGCGGTACCACCGCATGCCTCCGAGTGCCGCTGAACGCTCTCCCGATATCGCCGCTCCTTCACCCTGCTTGTCTGGGTGCCGCCGGGCGCTTTCCCGAGCTTGCCGCACTACCACCGTGCGCCTCCAGGTGCCGCTGTGCGTCCGGTCGACCCGACGCACGCTCATCCCGCTCCTCGGGGTGCCGCCGGACGCTCTCCCGAGCTCTTCGCGCTCCACCCTGCGCATGCGAGTGCCGCTGGGTGCTCTCGGGATCTCGCCGCGGTACCACCGTGCGCCTCCGAGTGCCGCCGAGCGCTCTCCCGGTATCGCCACTCGTTGACCCCGCACGTCGGGGTGCCGCCAGGCGCTCTCCCGATATCGCCGCTCCTTCACCACGGTGCTCGGGGTGCAGCCGGGCGCTCTCCCGAGCTTGCCGCACTACCACCGTGCGCCTCCAGGTGCCGCTGTGCGTCCGGTCGACCCGACTCATGCTCATCCCGCTCCTCGGGGTGCTGCCGGGCGCTCTGCTGAGCTCTCCGCGCTACCACCGTGCGCCGGCAAGTGCCAGCGGGCACTCTCGGGATCTCGCCGCGGTACCACAGCGCGCCTCCGAGTGCCGCTGAACGCTCTCCCGATATCGCCGCTCCTTCACCCTGCTTGTCTGGGTGCCGCCGGGCGCTTTCCCGAGCTCGCCGCACTACCACCGTGCGCCTGCAGGTGCCGCTGTACGTCCGGTCGACCCGACGCACGCTCATCCCACTTCTCGGGGTGCCACCGGGCGCTCTCCCGAGCTCGTCGCGCTACCACCGTGCGCCTCCAGGTGCCGCTGTGCGTCCGGTCGACCCGACGCACGCTCATCCCGCTCCTCGGGGTGCAGCCGGACGCTCTCCCGAGCTCTTCGCGCTCCACCCTGCGCATGCGAGTGCCGCTGGGTGCTCTCGGGATCTCGCCGCGGTACCACAGCGCGCCTCTGAGTGCCGCCGAGCGCTCTCCCGATATCGCCGCTCCTTCACCACAGTCCTCCGGGTGCCGCCGGGCGCTCTCCCGAGCTTGCCGCACTACCACCGTGCGCCTCCAGGTGCCGCTGTGCGTCCGGTCGACCCGACGCACGCTCATCCCGCTCCTCGGGGTGCCGCCGGACGCTCTCCCGAGCTCTTCGCGCTCCACCCTGCGCATGCGAGTGCCGCTGGGTGCTCTTGGGATCTCGCCGCGGTACCACCGTGCGCCTCCGAGTGCCGCCGAGCGCTCTCCCGGTATCGCCACTCATTGACCCCGCACGTCGGGGTGCCGCCAGGCGCTCTCCCGATATCGCCGCTCCTTCACCACGGTGCTCGGGATGCCGCCGGGCGCTCTCCTGAGCTCGCCGCGTTACCACCGTGCGCCTCCGAGTGCCGCCGAGCGCTCTCCCGGTATCGCCACTCGTTGACCCCGCACGTCGGGGTGCCGCCAGGCGCTCTCCCGATATCGCCGCTCCTTCACCACGGTGCTCGGGGTGCCGCCGGGCGCTTTCCCGAGCTCGCCGCACTACCACCGTGCGCCTCCAGGTGCCGCTGTGCGTCCGGTCGACCCGACGCACGCTCATCCCGCTCCTCGGGGTGCTGCCGGGCGCTCTGCTGAGCTCTCCGCGTTACCACCGTTCGCCGGCAAGTGCCAGCGGGCACTCTCGGGATCTCGCCGCGGTACCACAGCGCGCCTCCGAGTGCCGCTGAACGCTCTCCCGATATCGCCGCTCCTTCACCCTGCTTGTCTGGGTGCCGCCGGGCGCTTTCCCGAGCTTGCCGCACTACCACCGTGCGCCTCCAGGTGCCGCTGTGCGTCCGGTCGACCCGACGCACGCTCATCCCGCTCCTCGGGGTGCCGCCGGACGCTCTCCCGAGCTCTTCGCGCTCCACCCTGCGCATGCGAGTGCCGCTGGGTGCTCTCGGGATCTCGCCGCGATACCACCGCGTGCCTCCGAGTGCCTCTGAACGCTCTCCCGATATCGCCGCTCCTTCACCCTGCTTGTCTGGGTGCCGCCGGGCGCTTTCCCGAGCTTGCCGCACTACCACCGTGCGCCTCCTGGTGCCGCTGTACGTCCGGTCGACCCGACGCACGCTCATCCCACTTCTCGGGGTGCCACCGGGCGCTCTCCCGAGCTCGTCGCGCTACCACCGTGCGCCTCCAGGTGCCGCTGTGCGTCCGGTCGACCCGACGCACGCTCATCCCGCTCCTCGGGGTGCCGCCGGACGCTCTCCCGAGCTCTTCGCGCTCCACCCTGCGCATGCGAGTGCCGCTGGGTGCTCTCGGGATCTCGCCGCGATACCACAGCGCGCCTCCGAGTGCCGCCGAGTGCTCTCCCGATATCGCCGCTCCTTCACCACAGTGCTCGGGGTGCCGCCGGGCGCTTTCCCGAGCTCGCCGCACTACCACCGTGCGCCTCCAGGTGCCGCTGTACGTCCGGTCGACCCGACGCACGCTCATCCCGCTCCTCGGGGTGCCACCGGGCGCTCTCCCGAGCTCGTCGCGCTACCACCGTGCGCCTCCTGGTGCCGCTGTACGTCCGGTCGACCCGAGGCACGCTCATCCCGCTCCTCGGGGTGCCGCCGGGCGCTCTCCTGAGCTCGCAGCGGTACCACCGTGCGCCTCCGAGTGCCGCCGGGCGCTTTCCCGAGCTTGCCGCACTACCACCGTGCGCCTCCTGGTGCCGCTGTACGTCCGGTCGACCCGACGCACGCTCATCCCACTTCTCGGGGTGCCACCGGGCGCTCTCCCGAGCTCGTCGCGCTACCACCGTGCGCCTCCAGGTGCCGCTGTGCGTCCGGTCGACCCGACGCACGCTCATCCCGCTCCTCGGGGTGCCGCCGGACGCTCTCCCGAGCTCTTCGCGCTCCACCCTGCGCATGCGAGTGCCGCTGGGTGCTCTCGGGATCTCGCCGCGGTACCACAGCGCGCCTCCGAGTGCCGCCGAGCCCTCTCCCGATATCGCCGCTCCTTCACCACGGTGCTCGGGGTGCCGCCAGGTGCTCTGCCGAGCTCGCCGCGTTATCACCGTGCGCCTCCGAGTGCCGCCGAGCGCTCTCCCGGTATCGACACTCGTTGACCCCGCACGTCGGGGTGCCGCCACGCGCTCTCCCGATATCGCCGCTCCTTCACCACAGTGCTCGGGGTGCCACCGGGCGCTCTCCCGAGCTCGTCGCGCTACCACCGTGCGCCTCCAGGTGCCGCTGTGCGTCCGGTCGACCCGACGCACGCTCATCCCGCTCCTCGGGGTGCCGCCGGACGCTCTCCCGAGCTCTTCGCGCTCCACCCTGCGCATGCGAGTGCCGCTGGGTGCTCTCGGGATCTCGCCGCGATACCACAGCTCGCCTCCGAGTGCCGCCGAGCGCTCTCCCGATATCGCCGCTCCTTCACCTTGCTTGTCTGGGTGCCGCCGGGCGCTTTCCCGAGCTCGCCGCACTACCACCGTGCGCCTCCTGGTGCCGCTGTACGTCCTGTCGACCCGACGCACGCTCATCCCACTTCTCGGGGTGCCACCGGGCGCTCTCCCGAGCTCGTCGCGCTACCACCGTGCGCCTCCAGGTGCCGCTGTGCGTCCGGTCGACCCGACGCACGCTCATCCCGCTCCTCGGGGTGCCGCCGGACGCTCTCCCGAGCTCTTGCGCTCCACCCTGCGCATGCGAGTGCCGCTGGGTGCTCTCGGGATCTCCTCGCGATACCACAGCGCGCCTCCGAGTGCCGCCGAGCGCTCTCCCGATATCGCCGCTCCTTCACCCTGCTTGTCTGGGTGCCGCCGGGCGCTTTCCCGAGCTCGCCGCACTACCACCGTGCGCCTCCTGGTGCCGCTGTACGTCCAGTCGACCCGACGCACGCTCATCCTGCTCCTCGGGGTGCCGCCGGACGATCTCCCGAGCTCTTCGCGCTCCACCCTGCTCATGCGAGTGCCGCTGGGTGCTCTCGGGATCTCGCCGCGGTACCACCGCGCGCCTCCAGGTGCCTCTGTGCGTCCAGTCGACCCGACGCACGCTCATCCCGCTCCTCGGGGTGCCGCCGGGCGCTCTCCCGAGCTCGCCGCACTACCACCGTGCTCCTCCAGGTGCCGCTGTGCGTCCGGTCGACCCGAGGCACGCTCATCCCGCTCCTCGGGGTGCCGCCGGGCACACTGCCGAGCTCACAGCGGTACCACCGCGTGCCTCCGAGTGCCGCTGAACGCTCTCCCGATATCGCCGCTCCTTCACCCTGCTTGTCTGGGTGCCGCCGGGCGCTTTCCCGAGCTTGCCGCACTACCACCGTGCGCCTCCAGGTGCCGCTGTGCGTCCGGTCGACCCGACGCACGCTCATCCCGCTCCTCGGGGTGCCGCCGGACGCTCTCCCGAGCTCTTCGCGCTCCACCCTGCGCATGTGAGTGCCGCTGGGTGCTCTCGGGATCTCGCCGCGGTGCCACCGTGCGCCTCCGAGTGCCGCCAAGCGCTCTCCCGGTATCGCCACTCGTTGACCCCGCACGTCGGGGTGCCGCCGAGCGCTCTCCCGATATCGCCGCTCCTTCACCACGGTGCTCGGGGTGCCGCCGGGCGCTCTCCTGAGCTCGCAGCGGTACCACAGCGCGCCTCCGAGTGCCGCCGAGCGCTCTCCCGGTATCGACACTCGTTGACCCCGCACGTCGGGGTGCCGCCACGCGCTCTCCCGATATCGCCGCTCCTTCACCACAGTGCTCGGGGTGCCGCCGGGCGCTCTCCCGAGCTTGCCGCACTACCACCGTGCGCCTCCAGGTGCCGCTGTGCGTCCGGTCGACCCGACGCACGCTCATCCCGCTCCTCGGGGTGCTGCCGGGCGCTCTGCTGAGCTCTCCGCGTTACCACCGTTCGCCGGCAAGTGCCAGCGGGCACTCTCGGGATCTCGCCGCGGTACCACAGCGCGCCTCTGAGTGCCGCCGAGCGCTCTCCCGATATCGCCGCTCCATCACCACAGTGCTCGGGGTGCAGCCGGGCGCTCTCCTGAGCTCGCAGCGGTACCACCGTGCGCCTCCGAGTGCCGCCGAGCGCTCTCCCGGTATCGACACTCGTTGACCGCGCACGTCGGGGTGCCGCCACGCGCTCTCCCGATATCGCTGCTCCTTCACCACAGTGCTCGGGGTGCCGCCGGGCGCTCTCCCGAGCTTGCCGCACTACCACCGTGCGCCTCCAGGTGCCGCTGTGCGTCCGGTCGACCCGACGCACGCTCATCCCGCTCCTCGGGGTGCTGCCGGGCGCTCTGCTGAGCTCTCCGCGCTACCACCGTGCGCCGGCAAGTGCCAGCGGGCACTCTCGGGATCTCGCCGCGGTACCACAGCGCGCCTCCGAGTGCCGCTGAGCGCTCTCCCGATATCGCCGCTCTTTCACCCCGCTTGTCTGGGTGCCGCCGGGTGCTCTGCCGAGCTCACCGCACTACCACCGTGCGCCTCCAGGTGCCGCTGTGCGTCCGGTCGACCCGACGCACGCTCATCCCGCTCCTCGGGGTGCCGCCGGACGCTCTCCCGAGCTCTTCGCGCTCCACCCTGCGCATGCGAGTGCCGCTGGGTGCTCTTGGGATCTCGCCGCGGTACCACCGTGCGCCTCCGAGTGCCGCCGAGCGCTCTCCCGGTATCGCCACTCATTGACCCCGCACGTCGGGGTGCCGCCAGGTGCTCTCCCGATATCGCCGCTCCTTCACCACGGTGCTCGGGATGCCGCCGGGCGCTCTCCTGAGCTCGCAGCGGTACCACCGTGCGCCTCCGAGTGCCGCCGAGCGCTCTCCCGGTATTGCCACTAGTTGACCCCGCACGTCGGGGTGCCGCCACGCACTCTCCCGATATCGCCGCTCCTTCACCACAGTGCTCGGGGTGCAGCCAGGCGCTCTGCCGAGCTCGCAGCGGTACCACCGTGTGCCTCCGAGTGCCGCCGAGCGCTCTCCCGGTATCAACACTCGTTGACCCCGCACGTCGGGGTGCCGCCACGCGCTCTCCCGATATCGCCGCTCCTTCACCACAGTGCTCGGGGTGCCGCCGGGCGCTCTCCCGAGCTTGCCGCACTACCACCGTGCGCCTCCAGGTGCCGCTGTGCGTTCAGTCGACCCGACGCACGCTCATCCCGCTCCTCGGGGTGCTGCCGGGCGCTCTGCTGAGCTCTCCGCGCTACCACCGTGCGCCGGCAAGTGCCAGCGGGCACTCTCGGGATCTCGCCGCGGTACCACAGCGCGCCTCCGAGTGCCGCCGAGCGCTCTCCCGATATCGCTGCTCCTTCACCACAGTGCCTGGGGTGCCGCCGGGCGCACTGCCGAGCTCACAGCGGTACCACCGCGTGCCTCCGAGTGCCGCTGAACGCTCTCCCGATATCGCCGCTCCTTCACCCTGCTTGTCTGGGTGCTGCCGGGCGCATTCCCGAGCTTGCCGCACTACCACCGTGCGCCTCCAGGTGCGGCTGTGCGTCCGGTCGACCCGACGCACGCTCATCCCGCTCCTCGGGGTGCCGCCGGACGCTCTCCCGAGCTCTTCGCGCTCCACCCTGCGCATGCGAGTGCCGCTGGGTGCTCTCGGGATCTCGCCGCGGTACCACCGCGCGCCTCCAGGTGCCGCTGTGCGTCCAGTCGACCCGACGCACGCTCATCCCGCTCCTCGGGGTGCCGCCGGGCGCTCTCCCGAGCTCGCCGCACTACCACCGTGCGCCTGCAGGTGCCGCTGTGCGTCCGGTCGACCCGACGCACGCTCATCCCGCTCCTCGGGGTGCCGCCGGGCGCTCTCCCGAGCTCGCCGCACTACCACCGTGCGCCTCCAGGTGCCGCTGTGCGTCCGGTCGACCCGACGCAAGCTCATCCCGCTCCTCGGGGTGCCGCCGGGCGCTCTCCCGAGCTCGCCGCACTACCACCGTGCGCCTCCAGGTGCCGCTGTGCGTCCGGTCGACCCGACGCATACTCATCCCGCTCCTCGGGGTGCCGCCGGACGCTCTCCCGAGCTCTTCGCGCTCCACCCTGCGCATGCGAGTGCCGCTGGGTGCTCTCGGGATCTCGCCGCGGTACCACAGCGCGCCTCCGAGTGCCGCCGAGCGCTCTCCCGGTATCCACACTCGTTGACCCCGCACGTCGGGGTGCCGCCACGCGCTCTCCCGATATCGCCGCTCCTTCACCCTTCTTGTCTGGGTGCCGCCGGGCGCTCTCCCGAGCTTTCCGCACTACCACCGTGCGCCTCCAGGTGCCGCTGTGCGTCCGGTCGACCCGACGCACGCTCATCCCGCTCCTCGGGGTGCCGCTGGGCGCTCTGCTGAGCTCTCCGCGCTACCACCGTGCGCTGAGAAGTGCCAGCGGGCACTCTCGGGATCTCGCCGCGGTACCACAGCGCGCCTCCGAGTGCCGCCGAGCGCTCTCCCAATATCGCCGCTCCTTCACCCTGCTTGTCTGGGTGCCGCCGGGTGCTCTGCCGAGCTCGCCGCACTATCACCGTGCACCTCCAGGTGCCGCTGTGCGTCCGGTCGAACCGACGCACGCTCATCCCGCTCCTAGGGGTGCCGCCGGACGCTCTCCCGAGCTCTTCGCGCTCCACCCTGCGCATGCGAGTGCCGCTGGGTGCTCTCGGGATCTCGCTGCGGTCCCACCGTGCACCTCCGAGTGCCGCCGAGCCCTCTCCCGATATCGCCGCTCCTTCACCACGCTGCTCGGGGTGCCGCCAGGTGCTCTGCCGAGCTCGCCGCGTTACCACCGTGCGCCTCCGAGTGCCGCCGAGCGCTCTCCCGGTATCGCCACTCGTTGACCCCGCACGTCGGGGTGCCGCCACGCGCTCTCCCGATATCGCCGCTCCTTCACCACAGTGCTCGGGGTGCCGCCGGGCGCTCTCCCGAGCTCGCCGCACTACCACCGTGCGCCTCCAGGTGCCGCTGTGCGTCCGGTCGACCCGACGCACGCTCATCCCGCTCCTCGGGGTGCCGCCGGACGCTCTCCTGAGCTCTTCGCGCTCCACCCTGCGCATGCGAGTGCCGCTGGGTGCTCTCGAGATCTCGCCGCGATACCACAGCGCGCCTCCGAGTGCCGCCGAGCCCTCTCCCGATATCGCCGCTCCTTCACCACGGTGCTCGGGGTGCAGCCGGGCGCTCTCCTGAGCTCGCAGCGGTACCACCGTGCGCCTCCGAGTGCCGCCGAGCGCTCTCCCGATATCGCCGCTCTTTCACCCCGCTTGTCTGGGTGCCGCCGGGTGCTCTGCCGAGCTCGCCGCACTACCACCGTGCGCCTCCAGGTGCCGCTGTGCGTCCGGTCGACCCGACGCACGCTCATCCCGCTCCTCGGGGTGCCGCCGGACGCTCTCCTGAGCTCTTCGCGCTCCACCCTGCGCATGCGAGTGCCGCTGGGTGCTCTCGGGATCTCGCCGCGATACCACAGCGCGCCTCCGAGTGCCGCTGAGCGCTCTCCCGGTATCGCCACTCATTGACCCCGCACGTCGGGGTGCCGCCAGGCGCTCTCCCGATATCGCCGCTCCTTCACCACGGTGCTCGGGGTGCCGCCGGGCGCTCTCCTGAGCTCGCAGCGGTAACACCGTGCGCCGGCAAGTGCCAGCGGGCACTCTCGGGATCTCGCCGCGGTACCACAGCGCGCCTCCGAGTGCCGCCGAGAGCTCTCCCGATATCGCTGCTCCTTCACCACAGTGCCTGGGGTGCCGCCGGGCGCTCTCCCGAGCTCGTCGCGCTACCACCGTGCGCCTCCAGGTGCCGCTGTGCGTCCGGTCGACCCGACGCACGCTCATCCCGCTCCTCGGGGTGCCGCCGGACGCTCTCCCGAGCTCTTCGCGCTCCACCCTGCGCATGCGAGTGCCGCTGGGTGCTCTCGGGATCTCGCCGCGATACCACAGCGCGCCTCCGAGTGCCGCCGAGCGCTCTCCCGATATCGCCGCTCCTTCACCTTGCTTGTCTGGGTGCCGCCGGGCGCTTTCCCGAGCTCGCAGCACTACCACCGTGCGCCTCCAGGTGCCGCTGTACGTCCGGTCGACCCGACGCACGCTCATCCCACTTCTCGGGGTGCCACCGGGCGCTCTCCCGAGCTCGTCGCGCTACCACCGTGCGCCTCCAGGTGCCGCTGTGCGTCCGGTCGACCCGACGCACGCTCATCCCGCTCCTCGGGGTGCCGCCGGACGCTCTCCCGAGCTCTTGCGCTCCACCCTGCGCATGCGAGTGCCGCTGGGTGCTCTCGGGATCTCCTCGCGATACCACAGCGCGCCTCCGAGTGCCGCCGAGCGCTCTCCCGATATCGCCGCTCCTTCACCCTGCTTGTCTGGGTGCCGCCGGGCGCTTTCCCGAGCTCGCCGCACTACCACCGTGCGCCTCCTGGTGCCGCTGTACGTCCAGTCGACCCGACGCACGCTCATCCTGCTCCTCGGGGTGCCGCCGGACGATCTCCCGAGCTCTTCGCGCTCCACCCTGCTCATGCGAGTGCCGCTGGGTGCTCTCGGGATCTCGCCGCGGTACCACCGCGCGCCTCCAGGTGCCGCTGTGCGTCCAGTCGACCCGACGCACGCTCATCCCGCTCCTCGGGGTGCCGCCGGGCGCTCTCCCGAGCTCGCCGCACTACCACCGTGCTCCTCCAGGTGCCGCTGTGCGTCCGGTCGACCCGAGGCACGCTCATCCCGCTCCTCGGGGTGCCGCCGGGCACACTGCCGAGCTCACAGGGGTACCACCGCGTGCCTCCGAGTGCCGCTGAACGCTCTCCCGATATCGCCGCTCCTTCACCCTGCTTGTCTGGGTGCCGCCGGGCGCTTTCCCGAGCTTGCCGCACTACCACCGTGCGCCTCCAGGTGCCGCTGTGCGTCCGGTCGACCCGACGCACGCTCATCCCGCTCCTCGGGGTGCCACCGGACGCTCTCCCGAGCTCTTCGCGCTCCACCCTGCGCATGTGAGTGCCGCTGGGTGCTCTCGGGATCTCGCCGCGGTACCACAGCGCGCCTCCGAGTGCCGCCGAGCGCTCTCCCGATATCGCCGCTCCTTCACCACGGTGCTCGGGGTGCCGCCGGGTGCTCTCCTGAGCTCGCAGCGGTACCACAGCGCGCCTCCGAGTGCCGCCGAGCGCTCTCCCGGTATCGACACTCGTTGACCCCGCACGTCGGGGTGCCGCCACGCGCTCTCCCGATATCGCCGCTCCTTCACCACAGTGCTCGGGGTGCCGCCGGGCGCTCTCCCGAGCTTGCCGCACTACCACCGTGCGCCTCCAGGTGCCGCTGTGCGTTCAGTCGACCCGACGCACGCTCATCCCGCTCCTCGGGGTGCTGCCGGGAGCTCTGCTGAGCTCTCCGCGCTACCACCGTGCGCCGGCAAGTGCCAGCGGGCACTCTCGGGATCTCGCCGCGGTACCACAGCGCGCCTCCGAGTGCCGCCGAGCGCTCTCCCGATATCGCTGCTCCTTCACCACAGTGCCTGGGGTGCCGCCGGGCGCACTGCCGAGCTCACAGCGGTACCACCGCATGCCTCCGAGTGCCGCTGAACGCTCTCCCGATATCGCCGCTCCTTCACCCTGCTTGTCTGGGTGCTGCCGGGCGCTTTCCCGAGCTTGCCGCACTACCACCGTGCGCCTCCAGGTGGCGCTGTGCGTCCGGTCGACCCGACGCACGCTCATCCCGCTCCTCGGGGTGCCGCCGGACGCTCTCCCGAGCTCTTCGCGCTCCACCCTGCGCATGCGAGTGCCGCTGGGTGCTCTCGGGATCTCGCCGCTGTACCACCGTGCGCCTCCGAGTGCCGCCGAGCGCTCTCCCGGTATCGCCACTCGTTGACCCCGCACGTCGGGGTGCCGCCAGGCGCTCTCCCGATATCGCCGCTCCTTCACCACGGTGCTCGGGGTGCCGCCGGGCGCTCTCCTGAGCTCGCAGCGGTACCACCGTGCGCCTCCGAGTGCCGCCGAGCCCTCTCCCGATATCGCCGCTCCTTCACCACGCTGCTCGGGGTTCCGCCAGGTGCCCTGCCGAGCTCGCCGCGTTACCACCGTGCGCCTCCGAGTGCCGCCGAGCGCTCTCCCGGTATCGACACTCGTTGACCCCGCACGTCGGGGTGCCGCCACGCGCTCTCCCGATATCGCCGCTCCTTCACCACAGTGCTCGGGGTGCCGCCGGGCGCTCTCCCGAGCTTGCCGCACTACCACCGTGCGCCTCCAGGTGCCGCTGTGCGTCCGGTCGACCCGACGCACGCTCATCCCGCTCCTCGGGGTGCCGCCGGACGCTCTCCCGAGCTCTTCGCGCTCCACCCTGCGCATGCGAGTGCCGCTGGGTGCTCTCGGGATCTCGACGCGGTACCACAGCGCGCCTCCGATTGCCGCCGAGCGCTCTCCCGATATCGCCGCTCCTTCACCACGGTGCTCGGGGTGCCGCCAGGTGCTCTGCCGAGCTCGCCGCGTTACCACCGTGCGCCTCCGAGTGCCGCCGAGCGCTCTCCCGGTATCGACACTCGTTGACCGCGCACGTCGGGGTGCCGCCACGCGCTCTCCCGATATCGCCGCTCCTTCACCACAGTGCTCGGGGTGCCACCGGGCGCTCTCCCGAGCTCGTCGCGCTACCACCGTGCGCCTCCAGGTGCCGCTGTGCGTCCGGTCGACCCGACGCACGCTCATCCCGCTCCTCGGGGTGCCGCCGGACGCTCTCCCGAGCTCTTCGCGCTCCACCCTGCGCATGCGAGTGCCGCTGGGTGCTCTCGGGATCTCGCCGCGGTACCACCGCGCGCCTCCAGGTGCCGCTGTGCGTCCAGTCGACCCGAGGCACGCTCATCCCGCTCCTCGGGGTGCCGCCGGGCGCTCTCCCGAGCTCGCTGCACTACCACCGTGCTCCTCCAGGTGCCGCTGTGCGTCCGGTCGACCCGAGGCACGCTCATCCCGCTCCTCGGGGTGCCGCCGGGCACACTGCCGAGCTCACAGCGGTACCACCGCGTGCCTCCGAGTGCCGCTGAACGCTCTCCCGATATCGCCGCTCCTTCACCCTGCTTGTCTGGGTGCCGCCGGGCGCTTTCCCGAGCTTGCCGCACTACCACCGTGCGCCTCCAGGTGCCGCTGTGCGTCCGGTCGACCCGACGCACGCTCATCCCGCTCCTCGGGGTGCCGCCGGACGCTCTCCCGAGCTCTTCGCGCTCCACCCTGCGCATGTGAGTGCCGCTGGGTGCTCTCGGGATCTCGCCGCGGTACCACAGCGCGCCTCCGAGTGCCGCCGAGCGCTCTCCCGATATCGCCGCTCCTTCACCACGGTGCTCGGGGTGCCGCCGGGCGCTCTCCTGAGCTCGCAGCGGTACCACAGCGCGCCTCCGAGTGCCGCCGAGCGCTCTCCCGGTATCGACACTCGTTGACCCCGCACGTCGGGGTGCCGCCACGCACTCTCCCGATATCGCCGCTCCTTCACCACAGTGCTCGGGGTGCCGCCGGGCGCTCTCCCGAGCTTGCCGCACTACCACCGTGCGCCTCCAGGTGCCGCTGTGCGTCCGGTCGACCCGACGCACGCTCATCCCGCTCCTCGGGGTGCTGCCGGGCGCTCTGCTGAGCTCTCCGCGTTACCACCGTGCGCCGGCAAGTGCCAGCGGGCACTCTCGGGATCTCGCCGCGGTACCACAGCGCGCCTCCGAGTGCCGCCGAGCGCTCTCCCGATATCGCCGCTCCATCACCACAGTGCTCGGGGTGCAGCCGGGCGCTCTCCTGAGCTCGCAGCGGTACCACCGTGCGCCTCCGAGTGCCGCCGAGCGCTCTCCCGGTATCGCCACTCGTTGACCGCGCACGTCGGGGTGCCGCCACGCGCTCTCCCGATATCGCCGCTCCTTCACCACAGTGCTCCGGGTGCCGCCGGGCGCTCTCCCGAGCTTGCCGCACTACCACCGTGCGCCTCCAGGTGCCGCTGTGCGTCCGGTCGACCCGACGCACGCTCATCCCTCTCCTCGGGGTGCTGCCGGGCGCTCTGCTGAGCTCTCCGCGCTACCACCGTGCGCCGGCAAGTGCCAGCGGGCACTCTCGGGATCTCGCCGCGGTACCACAGCGCGCCTCCGAGTGCCGCCGAGCGCTCTCCCGATATCGCTGCTCCTTCACCACAGTGCCTGGGGTGCCGCCGGGCGCACTGCCGAGCTCACAGCGGTACCACCGCATGCCTCCGAGTGCCGCTGAACGCTCTCCCGATATCGCCGCTCCTTCACCCTGCTTGTCTGGGTGCCGCCGGGCGCTTTCCCGAGCTTGCCGCACTACCACCGTGCGCCTCCAGGTGCCGCTGTGCGTCCGGTCGACCCGACGCACGCTCATCCCGCTCCTCGGGGTGCCGCCGGACGCTCTCCCGAGCTCTTCGCGCTCCACCCTGCGCATGCGAGTGCCGCTGGGTGCTCTCGGGATCTCGCCGCGGTACCACCGTGCGCCTCCGAGTGCCGCCGAGCGCTCTCCCGGTATCGCCACTCGTTGACCCCGCACGTCGGGGTGCCGCCAGGCGCTCTCCCGATATCGCCGCTCCTTCACCACGGTGCTCGGGGTGCAGCCGGGCGCTCTCCCGAGCTTGCCGCACTACCACCGTGCGCCTCCAGGTGCCGCTGTGCGTCCGGTCGACCCGACTCATGCTCATCCCGCTCCTCGGGGTGCTGCCGGGCGCTCTGCTGAGCTCTCCGCGCTACCACCGTGCGCCGGCAAGTGCCAGCGGGCACTCTCGGGATCTCGCCGCGGTACCACAGCGCGCCTCCGAGTGCCGCTGAACGCTCTCCCGATATCGCCGCTCCTTCACCCTGCTTGTCTGGGTGCCGCCGGGCGCTTTCCCGAGCTCGCCGCACTACCACCGTGCGCCTGCAGGTGCCGCTGTACGTCCGGTCGACCCGACGCACGCTCATCCCACTTCTCGGGGTGCCACCGGGCGCTCTCCCGAGCTCGTCGCGCTACCACCGTGCGCCTCCAGGTGCCGCTGTGCGTCCGGTCGACCCGACGCACGCTCATCCCGCTCCTCGGGGTGCAGCCGGACGCTCTCCCGAGCTCTTCGCGCTCCACCCTGCGCATGCGAGTGCCGCTGGGTGCTCTCGGGATCTCGCCGCGGTACCACAGCGCGCCTCTGAGTGCCGCCGAGCGCTCTCCCGATATCGCCGCTCCTTCACCACAGTCCTCCGGGTGCCGCCGGGCGCTCTCCCGAGCTTGCCGCACTACCACCGTGCGCCTCCAGGTGCCGCTGTGCGTCCGGTCGACCCGACGCACGCTCATCCCGCTCCTCGGGGTGCCGCCGGACGCTCTCCCGAGCTCTTCGCGCTCCACCCTGCGCATGCGAGTGCCGCTGGGTGCTCTTGGGATCTCGCCGCGGTACCACCGTGCGCCTCCGAGTGCCGCCGAGCGCTCTCCCGGTATCGCCACTCATTGACCCCGCACGTCGGGGTGCCGCCAGGCGCTCTCCCGATATCGCCGCTCCTTCACCACGGTGCTCGGGATGCCGCCGGGCGCTCTCCTGAGCTCGCCGCGTTACCACCGTGCGCCTCCGAGTGCCGCCGAGCGCTCTCCCGGTATCGCCACTCGTTGACCCCGCACGTCGGGGTGCCGCCAGGCGCTCTCCCGATATCGCCGCTCCTTCACCACGGTGCTCGGGGTGCCGCCGGGCGCTTTCCCGAGCTCGCCGCACTACCACCGTGCGCCTCCAGGTGCCGCTGTGCGTCCGGTCGACCCGACGCACGCTCATCCCGCTCCTCGGGGTGCTGCCGGGCGCTCTGCTGAGCTCTCCGCGTTACCACCGTGCGCCGGCAAGTGCCAGCGGGCACTCTCGGGATCTCGCCGCGGTACCACAGCGCGCCTCCGAGTGCCGCTGAACGCTCTCCCGATATCGCCGCTCCTTCACCCTGCTTGTCTGGGTGCCGCCGGGCGCTTTCCCGAGCTTGCCGCACTACCACCGTGCGCCTCCAGGTGGCGCTGTGCGTCCGGTCGACCCGAGGCACGCTCATCCCGCTCCTCGGGGTGCCGCCGGACGCTCTCCCGAGCTCTTCGCGCTCCACCCTGCGCATGCGAGTGCCGCTGGGTGCTCTCGGGATCTCGCCGCGATACCACAGCGCGCCTCCGAGTGCCGCCGAGCGCTCTCCCGATATCGCCGCTCCTTCACCTTGCTTGTCTGGGTGCCGCCGGGCGCTTTCCCGAGCTCGCCGCACTACCACCGTGCGCCTCCTGGTGCCGCTGTACGTCCGGTCGACCCGACGCACGCTCATCCCGCTCCTCGGGGTGCCGCCGGGCGCTTTCCCGAGCTCGCCGCACTACCACCGTGCGCCTCCAGGTGCCGCTGTGCGTCCGGTCGACCCGACGCACGCTCATCCCGCTCCTCGGGGTGCTGCCGGGCGCTCTGCTGAGCTCTCCGCGTTACCACCGTGCGCCGGCAAGTGCCAGCGGGCACTCTCGGGATCTCGCCGCGGTACCACAGCGCGCCTCCGAGTGCCGCCGAGCGCTCTCCCGATATCACTGCTCCTTCACCACAGTGCCTGCGGTGCCGCCGGGCACACTGCCGAGCTCACAGAGGTACCACCGCGTGCCTCCGAGTGCCGCTGAACGCTCTCCCGATATCGCCGCTCCTTCACCCTGCTTGTCTGGGTGCCGCCGGGCGCTTTCCCGAGCTTGCCGCACTACCACCGTGCGCCTCCAGGTGCCGCTGTGCGTCCGGTCGACCCTACGCACGCTCATCCCGCTCCTCGGGGTGCCACCGGACGCTCTCCCGAGCTTTTCGCGCTCCACCCTGCGCATGTGAGTGCCGCTGGGTGCTCTCGGGATCTCGCCGCGGTACCACAGCGCGCCTCCGAGTGCCGCCGAGCGCTCTCCCGATATCGCCGCTCCTTCACCACGGTGCTCGGGGTGCCGCCGGGCGCTCTCCTGAGCTCGCAGCGGTACCACAGCGCGCCTCCGAGTGCCGCCGAGCGCTCTCCCGGTATCGACACTCGTTGACCCCGCACGTCGGGGTGCCGCCACGCACTCTCCCGATATCGCCGCTCCTTCACCACAGTGCTCGGGGTGCCGCCGGGCGCTCTCCCGAGCTTGCCGCACTACCACCGTGCGCCTCCAGGTGCCGCTGTGCGTCCGGTCGACCCGACGCACGCTCATCCCGCTCCTCGGGGTGCTGCCGGGCGCTCTGCTGAGCTCTCCGCGTTACCACCGTGCGCCGGCAAGTGCCAGCGGGCACTCTCGGGATCTCGCCGCGGTACCACAGCGCGCCTCTGAGTGCCGCCGAGCGCTCTCCCGATATCGCCGCTCCATCACCACAGTGCTCGGGGTGCAGCCGGGCGCTCTCCTGAGCTCGCAGCGGTACCACCGTGCGCCTCCGCGTGCCGCCGAGCGCTCTCCCGGTATCGCCACTCGTTGACCGCGCACGTCGGGGTGCCGCCACGCGCTCTCCCGATATCGCCGCTCCTTCACCACAGTGCTCCGGGTGCCGCCGGGCGCTCTCCCGAGCTTGCCGCACTACCACCGTGCGCCTCCAGGTGCCGCTGTGCGTCCGGTCGACCCGACGCACGCTCATCCCTCTCCTCGGGGTGCTGCCGGGCGCTCTGCTGAGCTCTCCGCGCTACCACCGTGCGCCGGCAAGTGCCAGCGGGCACTCTCGGGATCTCGCCGCGGTACCACAGCGCGCCTCCGAGTGCCGCTGAGCGCTCTCCCGATATCGCCGCTCTTTCACCCCGCTTGTCTGGGTGCCGCCGGGTGCTCTGCCGAGCTCACCGCACTACCACCGTGCGCCTCCAGGTGCCGCTGTGCGTCCGGTCGACCCGACGCACGCTCATCCCGCTCCTCGGGGTGCCGCCGGACGCTCTCCCGAGCTCTTCGCGCTCCACCCTGCACATGCGAGTGCCGCTGGGTGCTCTTGGGATCTCGCCGCGGTACCACCGTGCGCCTCCGAGTGCCGCCGAGCGCTCTCCCGGTATCGCCACTCATTGACCCCGCACGTCGGGGTGCCGCCAGGTGCTCTCCCGATATCGCCGCTCCTTCACCACGGTGCTCGGGATGCCGCCGGGCGCTCTCCTGAGCTCGCAGCGGTACCACCGTGCGCCTCCGAGTGCCGCCGAGCGCTCTCCCGGTATTGCCACTAGTTGACCCCGCACGTCGGGGTGCCGCCACGCACTCTCCCGATATCGCCGCTCCTTCACCACGCTGCTCGGGGTGCCGCCAGGTGCTCTGCCGAGCTAGCCGCGTTAACACCGTGCGCCTCCGAGTGCCGCCGAGCGCTCTCCCGGTATCGACACTCGTTGACCCCGCACGTCGGGGTGCCGCCACGCGCTCTCCCGATATCGCCGCTCCTTCACCACAGTGCTCGGGGTGCCGCCGGGCCCTCTCCCGAGCTTGCCGCACTACCACCGTGCGCCTCCAGGTGCCGCTGTGCGTCCGGTCGACCCGACGCATGCTCATCCCGCTCCTCGGGGTGCCGCCGGACGCTCTCCCGAGCTCTTCGCGCTCCACCCTGCGCATGCGAGTGCCGCTGGGTGCTCTCGGGATCTCGCCGCGGTACCACAGCGCGCCTCCGAGTGCCGCCGAGCGCTCTCCCGATATCGCCGCTCCTTCACCACGGTGCTCGGGGTGCCGCCAGGTGCTCTGCCGAGCTCGCCGCGTTACCACCGTGCGCCTCCGAGTGCCGCCGAGCGCTCTCCCGGTATCGACACTCGTTGACCGCGCACGTCGGGGTGCCGCCACGCACTCTCCCGATATCGCCGCTCCTTCACCACAGTGCTCGGGGTGCCACCGGGCGCTCTCCCGAGCTCGTCGCGCTACCACCGTGCGCCTCCAGGTGCCGCTGTGCGTCCGGTCGACCCGACGCACGCTCATCCCGCTCCTCGGGGTGCCGCCGGACGCTCTCCCGAGCTCTTCGCGCTCCACCCTGCGCATGCGAGTGCCGCTGGGTGCTCTCGGGATCTCGCCGCGATACCACAGCGCGCCTCCGAGTGCCGCCGAGCGCTCTCCCGATATCGCCGCTCCTTCACCTTGCTTGTCTGGGTGCCGCCGGGCGCTTTCCCGAGCTCGCCGCACTACCACCGTGCGCCTCCTGGTGCCGCTGTACGTCCGGTCGACCCGACGCACGCTCATCCCACTTCTCGGGGTGCCACCGGGCGCTCTCCCGAGCTCGTCGCGCTACCACCGTGCACCTCCAGGTGCCGCTGTGCGTCCGGTCGACCCGACGCACGCTCATCCCGCTCCTCGGGGTGCCGCCGGACGCTCTCCCGAGCTCTTGCGCTCCACCCTGCGCATGCGAGTGCCGCTGGGTGCTCTCGGGATCTCCTCGCGATACCACAGCGCGCCTCCGAGTGCCGCCGAGCGCTCTCCCGATATCGCCGCTCCTTCACCCTGCTTGTCTGGGTGCCGCCGGGCGCTTTCCCGAGCTCGCCGCACTACCACCGTGCGCCTCCTGGTGCCGCTGTACGTCCAGTCGACCCGACGCACGCTCATCCTGCTCCTCGGGGTGCCGCCGGACGATCTCCCGAGCTCTTCGCGCTCCACCCTGCTCATGCGAGTGCCGCTGGGTGCTCTCGGGATCTCGCCGCGGTACCACCGCGCGCCTCCAGGTGCCGCTGTGCGTCCAGTCGACCCGACGCACGCTCATCCCGCTCCTCGGGGTGCCGCCGGGCGCTCTCCCGAGCTCGCCGCACTACCACCGTGCTCCTCCAGGTGCCGCTGTGCGTCCGGTCGACCCGAGGCACGCTCATCCCGCTCCTCGGGGTGCCGCCGGGCACACTGCCGAGCTCACAGGGGTACCACAGCGCGCCTCCGAGTGCCGCCGAGCCCTCTCCCGATATCGCCGCTCCTTCACCACGCTGCTCGGGGTGCCGCCAGGTGCTCTGCCGAGCTCGCCGCGTTACCACCGTGCGCCTCCGAGTGCCGCCGAGCGCTCTCCCGGTATCGCCACTCGTTGACCCCGCACGTCGGGGTGCCGCCACGCGCTCTCCCGATATCGCCGCTCCTTCACCACAGTGCTCGGGGTGCCGCCGGGCGCTCTCCCGAGCTCGCCGCACTACCACCGTGCGCCTCCAGGTGCCGCTGTGCGTCCGGTCGACCCGACGCACGCTCATCCCGCTCCTCGGGGTGCCGCCGGACGCTCTCCTGAGCTCTTCGCGCTCCACCCTGCGCATGCGAGTGCCGCTGGGTGCTCTCGGGATCTCGCCGCGGTACCACCGTACGCCTCCGAGTGCCGCCGAGCGCTCTCCCGGTATCGCCACTCATTGACCCCGCACGTCGGGGTGCCGCCAGGCGCTCTCCCGATATCGCCGCTCCTTCACCACGGTGCTCGGGGTGCCGCCGGGCGCTCTCCTGAGCTCGCAGCGGTAACACCGTGCGCCTCCGAGTGCCGCCGAGCGCTCTCCCGATATCGCCGCTCTTTCACCCCGCTTGTCTGGGTGCCGCCGGGTGCTCTGCCGAGCTCGCCGCACTACCACCGTGCGCCTCCAGGTGCCGCTGTGCGTCCGGTCGACCCGACGCACGCTCATCCCGCTCCTCGGGGTGCCGCCGGACGCTCTCCTGAGCTCTTCGCGCTCCACCCTGCGCATGCGAGTGCCGCTGGGTGCTCTCGAGATCTCGCCGCGATACCACAGCGCGCCTCCGAGTGCCGCCGAGCCCTCTCCCGATATCGCCGCTCCTTCACCACGGTGCTCGGGGTGCAGCCGGGCGCTCTCCTGAGCTCGCAGCGGTACCACCGTGCGCCTCCGAGTGCCGCCGAGCGCTCTCCCGATATCGCCGCTCTTTCACCCCGCTTGTCTGGGTGCCGCCGGGTGCTCTGCCGAGCTCGCCGCACTACCACCGTGCGCCTCCAGGTGCCGCTGTGCGTCCGGTCGACCCGACGCACGCTCATCCCGCTCCTCGGGGTGCCGCCGGACGCTCTCCTGAGCTCTTCGCGCTCCACCCTGCGCATGCGAGTGCCGCTGGGTGCTCTCGGGATCTCGCCGCGATACCACAGCGCGCCTCCGAGTGCCGCTGAGCGCTCTCCCGGTATCGCCACTCATTGACCCCGCACGTCGGGGTGCCGCCAGGCGCTCTCCCGATATCGCCGCTCCTTCACCACGGTGCTCGGGGTGCCGCCGGGCGCTCTCCTGAGCTCGCAGCGGTAACACCGTGCGCCGGCAAGTGCCAGCGGGCACTCTCGGGATCTCGCCGCGGTACCACAGCGCGCCTCCGAGTGCCGCCGAGAGCTCTCCCGATATCGCTGCTCCTTCACCACAGTGCCTGGGGTGCCGCCGGGCGCACTGCCGAGCTCACAGCGATACCACCGCGTGCCTCCGAGTGCCGCTGAACGCTCTCCCGATATCGCCGCTCCTTCACCCTGCTTGTCTGGGTGCCGCCGGGCGCTTTCCCGAGCTTGCCGCACTACCACCGTTCGCCTCCAGGTGCCGCTGTGCGTCCGGTCGACCCGACGCACGCTCATCCCGCTCCTCGGGGTGCCGCCGGACGCTCTCCCGAGCTCTTCGCACTCCACCCTGCGCATGCGAGTGCCGCTGGGTGCTCTCGGGATCTCGCCGCGATACCACCGCGTGCCTCCGAGTGCCGCTGAACGCTCTCCCGATATCGCCGCTCCTTCACCCTGCTTGTCTGGGTGCCGCCGGGCGCTTTCCCGAGCTTGCCGCACTACCACCGTGCGCCTCCTGGTGCCGCTGTACGTCCGGTCGACCCGACGCACGCTCATCCCACGTCTCGGGGTGCCACCGGGCGCTCTCCCGAGCTCGTCGCGCTACCACCGTGCGCCTCCAGGTGCCGCTGTGCGTCCGGTCGACCCGACGCACGCTCATCCCGCTCCTCGGGGTGCCGCCGGACGCTCTCCCGAGCTCTTCGCGCTCCACCCTGCGCATGCGAGTGCCGCTGGGTGCTCTCGGGATCTCGCCGCGATACCACAGCGCGCCTCCGAGTGCCGCCGAGCGCTCTCCCGATATCGCCGCTCCTTCACCACAGTGCTCGGGGTGCCGCCGGGCGCTTTCCCGAGCTCGCCGCACTACCACCGTGCGCCTCCAGGTGCCGCTGTACGTCCGGTCGACCCGACGCACGCTCATCCCGCTCCTCGGGGTGCCACCGGGCGCTCTCCCGAGCTCGTCGCGCTACCACCGTGCGCCTCCTGGTGCCGCTGTACGTCCGGTCGACCCGAGGCACGCTCATCCCGCTCCTCGGGGTGCCGCCGGGCGCTCTCCTGAGCTCGCAGCGGTACCACCGTGCGCCTCCGAGTGCCGCCGAGCGCTCTCCCGGTATCGACACTCGTTGACCGCGCACGTCGGGGTGCCGCCACGCGCTCTCCCGATATCGCCGCTCCTTCACCACAGTGCTCGGGGTGCCGCCGGGCGCTCTCCCGAGCTCGTCGCGCTACCACCGTGCGCCTCCAGGTGCCGCTGTGCGTCCGGTCGACCCGACGCACGCTCATCCCGCTCCTCGGGGTGCCGCCGGACGCTCTCCCGAGCTCTTCGCGCTCCACCCTGCGCATGCGAGTGCCGCTGGGTGCTCTCGGGATCTCGCCGCGATACCACAGCGCGCCTCCGAGTGCCGCCGAGCGCTCTCCCGATATCGCCGCTCCTTCACCTTGCTTGTCTGGGTGCCGCCGGGCGCTTTCCCGAGCTCGCCGCACTACCACCGTGCGCCTCCAGGTGCCGCTGTACGTCCGGTCGACCCGACGCACGCTCATCCCACTTCTCGGGGTGCCACCGGGCGCTCTCCCGAGCTCGTCGCGCTACCACCGTGCGCCTCCAGGTGCCGCTGTGCGTCCGGTCGACCCGACGCACGCTCATCCCGCTCCTCGGGGTGCCGCCGGACGCTCTCCCGAGCTCTTGCGCTCCACCCTGCGCATGCGAGTGCCGCTGGGTGCTCTCGGGATCTCCTCGCGATACCACAGCGCGCCTCCGAGTGCCGCCGAGCGCTCTCCCGATATCGCCGCTCCTTCACCCTGCTTGTCTGGGTGCCGCCGGGCGCTTTCCCGAGCTCGCCGCACTACCACCGTGCGCCTCCTGGTGCCGCTGTACGTCCAGTCGACCCGACGCACGCTCATCCTGCTCCTCGGGGTGCCGCCGGACGATCTCCCGAGCTCTTCGCGCTCCACCCTGCTCATGCGAGTGCCGCTGGGTGCTCTCGGGATCTCGCCGCGGTACCACCGCGCGCCTCCAGGTGCCGCTGTGCGTCCAGTCGACCCGACGCACGCTCATCCCGCTCCTCGGGGTGCCGCCGGGCGCTCTCCCGAGCTCGCTGCACTACCACCGTGCTCCTCCAGGTGCCGCTGTGCGTCCGGTCGACCCGAGGCACGCTCATCCCGCTCCTCGGGGTGCCGCCGGGCACACTGCCGAGCTCACAGCGGTACCACCGCGTGCCTCCGAGTGCCGCTGAACGCTCTCCCGATATCGCCGCTCCTTCACCCTGCTTGTCTGGGTGCCGCCGGGCGCTTTCCCGAGCTTGCCGCACTACCACCGTGCGCCTCCAGGTGCCGCTGTGCGTCCGGTCGACCCGACGCACGCTCATCCCGCTCCTCGGGGTGCCACCGGACGCTCTCCCGAGCTCTTCGCGCTCCACCCTGCGCATGTGAGTGCCGCTGGGTGCTCTCGGGATCTCGCCGCGGTACCACAGCGCGCCTCCGAGTGCCGCCGAGCGCTCTCCCGATATCGCCGCTCCTTCACCACGGTGCTCGGGGTGCCGCCGGGTGCTCTCCTGAGCTCGCAGCGGTACCACAGCGCGCCTCCGAGTGCCGCCGAGCGCTCTCCCGGTATCGACACTCGTTGACCCCGCACGTCGGGGTGCCGCCACGCACTCTCCCGATATCGCCGCTGCTTCACCACAGTGCTCGGGGTGCCGCCGGGCGCTCTCCCGAGCTTGCCGCACTACCACCGTGCGCCTCCAGGTGCCGCTGTGCGTCCGGTCGACCCGACGCACGCTCATCCCGCTCCTCGGGGTGCTGCCGGGCGCTCTGCTGAGCTCTCCGCGTTACCACCGTGCGCCGGCAAGTGCCAGCGGGCACTCTCGGGATCTCGCCGCGGTACCACAGCGCGCCTCTGAGTGCCGCCGAGCGCTCTCCCGATATCGCCGCTCCATCACCACAGTGCTCGGGGTGCAGCCGGGCGCTCTCCTGAGCTCGCAGCGGTACCACCGTGCGCCTCCGAGTGCCGCCGAGCGCTCTCCCGGTATCGCCACTCGTTGACCGCGCACGTCGGGGTGCCGCCACGCGCTCTCCCGATATCGCCGCTCCTTCACCACAGTGCTCCGGGTGCCGCCGGGCGCTCTCCCGAGCTTGCCGCACTACCACCGTGCGCCTCCAGGTGCCGCTGTGCGTCCGGTCGACCCGACGCACGCTCATCCCTCTCCTCGGGGTGCTGCCGGGCGCTCTGCTGAGCTCTCCGCGCTACCACCGTGCGCCGGCAAGTGCCAGCGGGCACTCTCGGGATCTCGCCGCGGTACCACAGCGCGCCTCCGAGTGCCGCTGAGCGCTCTCCCGATATCGCCGCTCTTTCACCCCGCTTGTCTGGGTGCCGCCGGGTGCTCTGCCGAGCTCACCGCACTACCACCGTGCGCCTCCAGGTGCCGCTGTGCGTCCGGTCGACCCGACGCACGCTCATCCCGCTCCTCGGGGTGCCGCCGGACGCTCTCCCGAGCTCTTCGCGCTCCACCCTGCGCATGCGAGTGCCGCTGGGTGCTCTTGGGATCTCGCCGCGGTACCACCGTGCGCCTCCGAGTGCCGCCGAGCGCTCTCCCGGTATCGCCACTCATTGACCCCGCACGTCGGGGTGCCGCCAGGTGCTCTCCCGATATCGCCGCTCCTTCACCACGGTGCTCGGGATGCCGCCGGGCGCTCTCCTGAGCTCGCAGCGGTACCACCGTGCGCCTCCGAGTGCCGCCGAGCGCTCTCCCGGTATTGCCACTAGTTGACCCCGCACGTCGGGGTGCCGCCACGCACTCTCCCGATATCGCCGCTCCTTCACCACATTGCTCGGGGTGCAGCCAGGTGCTCTCCTGAGCTCGCAGCGGTACCACCGTGTGCCTCCGAGTGCCGCCGAGCGCTCTCCCGGTATCGACACTCGTTGACCCCGCACGTCGGGGTGCCGCCACGCGCTCTCCCGATATCGCCGCTCCTTCACCACAGTGCTCGGGGTGCCGCCGGGCGCTCTCCCGAGCTTGCCGCACTACCACCGTGCGCCTCCAGGTGCCGCTGTGCGTTCAGTCGACCCGACGCACGCTCATCCCGCTCCTCGGGGTGCTGCCGGGAGCTCTGCTGAGCTCTCCGCGCTACCACCGTGCGCCGGCAAGTGCCAGCGGGCACTCTCGGGATCTCGCCGCGGTACCACAGCGCGCCTCCGAGTGCCGCCGAGCGCTCTCCCGATATCGCTGCTCCTTCACCACAGTGCCTGGGGTGCCGCCGGGCGCACTGCCGAGCTCACAGCGGTACCACCGCATGCCTCCGAGTGCCGCTGAACGCTCTCCCGATATCGCCGCTCCTTCACCCTGCTTGTCTGGGTGCTGCCGGGCGCTTTCCCGAGCTTGCCGCACTACCACCGTGCGCCTCCAGGTGGCGCTGTGCGTCCGGTCGACCCGACGCACGCTCATCCCGCTCCTCGGGGTGCCGCCGGACGCTCTCCCGAGCTCTTCGCGCTCCACCCTGCGCATGCGAGTGCCGCTGGGTGCTCTCGGGATCTCGCCGCTGTACCACCGCGCGCCTCCGAGTGCCGCCGAGCGCTCTCCCGGTATCGCCACTCGTTGACCCCGCACGTCGGGGTGCCGCCAGGCGCTCTCCCGATATCGCCGCTCCTTCACCACGGTGCTCGGGGTGCCGCCGGGCGCTCTCCTGAGCTCGCAGCGGTACCACCGTGCGCCTCCGAGTGCCGCCGAGCCCTCTCCCGATATCGCCGCTCCTTCACCACGCTGCTCGGGGTTCCGCCAGGTGCCCTGCTGAGCTCGCCGCGTTACCACCGTGCGCCTCCGAGTGCCGCCGAGCGCTCTCCCGGTATCGACACTCGTTGACCCCGCACGTCGGGGTGCCGCCACGCGCTCTCCCGATATCGCCGCTCCTTCACCACGGTGCTCGGGGTGCCGCCGGGCGCTCTCCCGAGCTTGCCGCACTACCACCGTGCGCCTCCAGGTGCCGCTGTGCGTCCGGTCGACCCGACGCATGCTCATCCCGCTCCTCGGGGTGCCGCCGGACGCTCTCCCGAGCTCTTCGCGCTCCACCCTGCGCATGCGAGTGCCGCTGGGTGCTCTCGGGATCTCGACGCGGTACCACAGCGCGCCTCCGAGTGCCGCCGAGCGCTCTCCCGATATCGCCGCTCCTTCACCACGGTGCTCGGGGTGCCGCCAGGTGCTCTGCCGAGCTCGCCGCGTTACCACCGTGCGCCTCCGAGTGCCGCCGAGCGCTCTCCCGGTATCGACACTCGTTGACCGCGCACGTCGGGGTGCCGCCACGCGCTCTCCCGATATCGCCGCTCCTTCACCACAGTGCTCGGGGTGCCACCGGGCGCTCTCCCGAGCTCGTCGCGCTACCACCGTGCGCCTCCAGGTGCCGCTGTGCGTCCGGTCGACCCGACGCACGCTCATCCCGCTCCTCGGGGTGCCGTCGGACGCTCTCCCGAGCTCTTCGCGCTCCACCCTGCGCATGCGAGTGCCGCTGGGTGCTCTCGGGATCTCGCCGCGGTACCACCGCGCGCCTCCAGGTGCCGCTGTGCGTCCAGTCGACCCGACGCACGCTCATCCCGCTCCTCGGGGTGCCGCCGGGCGCTCTCCCGAGCTCGCCGCACTACCACCGTGCTCCTCCAGGTGCCGCTGTGCGTCCGGTCGACCCGAGGCACGCTCATCCCGCTCCTCGGGGTGCCGCCGGGCACACTGCCGAGCTCACAGCGGTACCACCGCGTGCCTCCGAGTGCCGCTGAACGCTCTCCCGATATCGCCGCTCCTTCACCCTGCTTGTCTGGGTGCCGCCGGGCGCTTTCCCGAGCTTGCCGCACTACCACCGTGCGTGTCCAGGTGCCGCTGTGCGTCCGGTCGACCCGACGCACGCTCATCCCGCTCCTCGGGGTGCCGCCGGACGCTCTCCCGAGCTCTTCGCGCTCCACCCTGCGCATGTGAGTGCCGCTGGGTGCTCTCGGGATCTCGCCGCGGTACCACAGCGCGCCTCCGAGTGCCGCCGAGCGCTCTCCCGATATCGCCGCTCCTTCACCACGGTGCTCGGGGTGCCGCCGGGCGCTCTCCTGAGCTCGCAGCGGTACCACAGCGCGCCTCCGAGTGCCGCCGAGCGCTCTCCCGGTATCGACACTCGTTGACCCCGCACGTCGGGGTGCCGCCACGCACTCTCCCGATATCGCCGCTCCTTCACCACAGTGCTCGGGGTGCCGCCGGGCGCTCTCCCGAGCTTGCCGCACTACCACCGTGCGCCTCCAGGTGCCGCTGTGCGTCCGGTCGACCCGACGCACGCTCATCCCGCTCCTCGGGGTGCTGCCGGGCGCTCTGCTGAGCTCTCCGCGTTACCACCGTGCGCCGGCAAGTGCCAGCGGGCACTCTCGGGATCTCGCCGCGGTACCACAGCGCGCCTCCGAGTGCCGCCGAGCGCTCTCCCGATATCGCCGCTCCATCACCACAGTGCTCGGGGTGCAGCCGGGCGCTCTCCTGAGCTCGCAGCGGTACCACCGTGCGCCTCCGAGTGCCGCCGAGCGCTCTCCCGGTATCGCCACTCGTTGACCGCGCACGTCGGGGTGCCGCCACGCGCTCTCCCGATATCGCCGCTCCTTCACCACAGTGCTCGGGGTGCCGCCGGGCGCTCTCCCGAGCTTGCCGCACTACCACCGTGCGCCTCCAGGTGCCGCTGTGCGTCCGGTCGACCCGACGCACGCTCATCCCTCTCCTCGGGGTGCTGCCGGGCGCTCTGCTGAGCTCTCCGCGCTACCACCGTGCGCCGGCAAGTGCCAGCGGGCACTCTCGGGATCTCGCCGCGGTACCACAGCGCGCCTCCGAGTGCCGCCGAGCGCTCTCCCGATATCGCTGCTCCTTCACCACAGTGCCTGGGGTGCCGCCGGGCGCACTGCCGAGCTCACAGCGGTACCACCGCATGCCTCCGAGTGCCGCTGAACGCTCTCCCGATATCGCCGCTCCTTCACCCTGCTTGTCTGGGTGCCGCCGGGCGCTTTCCCGAGCTTGCCGCACTACCACCGTGCGCCTCCAGGTGCCGCTGTGCGTCCGGTCGACCCGACGCACGCTCATCCCGCTCCTCGGGGTGCCGCCGGACGCTCTCCCGAGCTCTTCGCGCTCCACCCTGCGCATGCGAGTGCCGCTGGGTGCTCTCGGGATCTCGCCGCGGTACCACCGTGCGCCTCCGAGTGCCGCCGAGCGCTCTCCCGGTATCGCCACTCGTTGACCCCGCACGTCGGGGTGCCGCCAGGCGCTCTCCCGATATCGCCGCTCCTTCACCACGGTGCTCGGGGTGCAGCCGGGCGCTCTCCCGAGCTTGCCGCACTACCACCGTGCGCCTCCAGGTGCCGCTGTGCGTCCGGTCGACCCGACTCATGCTCATCCCGCTCCTCGGGGTGCTGCCGGGCGCTCTGCTGAGCTCTCCGCGCTACCACCGTGCGCCGGCAAGTGCCAGCGGGCACTCTCGGGATCTCGCCGCGGTACCACAGCGCGCCTCCGAGTGCCGCTGAACGCTCTCCCGATATCGCCGCTCCTTCACCCTGCTTGTCTGGGTGCCGCCGGGCGCTTTCCCGAGCTCGCCGCACTACCACCGTGCGCCTGCAGGTGCCGCTGTACGTCCGGTCGACCCGACGCACGCTCATCCCACTTCTCGGGGTGCCACCGGGCGCTCTCCCGAGCTCGTCGCGCTACCACCGTGCGCCTCCAGGTGCCGCTGTGCGTCCGGTCGACCCGACGCACGCTCATCCCGCTCCTCGGGGTGCAGCCGGACGCTCTCCCGAGCTCTTCGCGCTCCACCCTGCGCATGCGAGTGCCGCTGGGTGCTCTCGGGATCTCGCCGCGGTACCACAGCGCGCCTCTGAGTGCCGCCGAGCGCTCTCCCGATATCGCCGCTCCTTCACCACAGTCCTCCGGGTGCCGCCGGGCGCTCTCCCGAGCTTGCCGCACTACCACCGTGCGCCTCCAGGTGCCGCTGTGCGTCCGGTCGACCCGACGCACGCTCATCCCGCTCCTCGGGGTGCCGCCGGACGCTCTCCCGAGCTCTTCGCGCTCCACCCTGCGCATGCGAGTGCCGCTGGGTGCTCTTGGGATCTCGCCGCGGTACCACCGTGCGCCTCCGAGTGCCGCCGAGCGCTCTCCCGGTATCGCCACTCATTGACCCCGCACGTCGGGGTGCCGCCAGGCGCTCTCCCGATATCGCCGCTCCTTCACCACGGTGCTCGGGATGCCGCCGGGCGCTCTCCTGAGCTCGCCGCGTTACCACCGTGCGCCTCCGAGTGCCGCCGAGCGCTCTCCCGGTATCGCCACTCGTTGACCCCGCACGTCGGGGTGCCGCCAGGCGCTCTCCCGATATCGCCGCTCCTTCACCACGGTGCTCGGGGTGCCGCCGGGCGCTTTCCCGAGCTCGCCGCACTACCACCGTGCGCCTCCAGGTGCCGCTGTGCGTCCGGTCGACCCGACGCACGCTCATCCCGCTCCTCGGGGTGCTGCCGGGCGCTCTGTTGAGCTCTCCGCGTTACCACCGTGCGCCGGCAAGTGCCAGCGGGCACTCTCGGGATCTCGCCGCGGTACCACAGCGCGCCTCCGAGTGCCGCTGAACGCTCTCCCGATATCGCCGCTCCTTCACCCTGCTTGTCTGGGTGCCGCCGGGCGCTTTCCCGAGCTTGCCGCACTACCACCGTGCGCCTCCAGGTGGCGCTGTGCGTCCGGTCGACCCGAGGCACGCTCATCCCGCTCCTCGGGGTGCCGCCGGACGCTCTCCCGAGCTCTTCGCGCTCCACCCTGCGCATGCGAGTGCCGCTGGGTGCTCTCGGGATCTCGCCGCGATACCACAGCGCGCCTCCGAGTGCCGCCGAGCGCTCTCCCGATATCGCCGCTCCTTCACCTTGCTTGTCTGGGTGCCGCCGGGCGCTTTCCCGAGCTCGCCGCACTACCACCGTGCGCCTCCTGGTGCCGCTGTACGTCCGGTCGACCCGACGCACGCTCATCCCACTTCTCGGGGTGCCACCGGGCGCTCTCCCGAGCTCGTCGCGCTACCACCGTGCGCCTCCAGGTGCCGCTGTGCGTCCGGTCGACCCGACGCACGCTCATCCCGCTCCTCGGGGTGCCGCCGGACGCTCTCCCGAGCTCTTCGCGCTCCACCCTGCGCATGTGAGTGCCGCTGGGTGCTCTCGGGATCTCGCCGCGGTGCCACCGTGCGCCTCCGAGTGCCGCCAAGCGCTCTCCCGGTATCGACACTCGTTGACCCCGCACGTCGGGGTGCCGCCGAGCGCTCTCCCGATATCACCGCTCCTTCACCACGGTGCTCGGGGTGCCGCCGGACGCTCTCCCGAGCTTGCCGCACTACCACCGTGCGCCTCCAGGTGGCGCTGTGCGTCCAGTCGACCCGACGCACGCTCATCCCGCTCCTCGGGGTGCCGCCGGGCGCTCTCCCGAGCTCGCCGCATTACCACCGTGCGCCTCCAGGTGCCGCTGTGCGTCCGGTCGACCCGACGCACGCTCATACCGCTCCTCGGGGTGCCGCCGGGCGCTCTCCCGAGGTCGCCGCACTACCACCGTGCGCCTCCAGGTGCCGCTGTGCGTCTGGTCGACCCGACGCACGCTCATCCCGCTCCTCGGGGTGCCGCCGGACGCTCTCCCGAGCTCTTCGCGCTCCACCCTGCGCATGTGAGTGCCGCTGGGTGCTCTCGGGATCTCGCCGCGGTTCCACCGTGCGCCTCCGAGTGCCGCCGAGCGCTCTCCCGGTATCGACACTCGTTGACCCCGCACGTCCGGGTGCCGCCGAGCGCTCTCCCGATATCGCTGCTCCTTCACCACAGTGCTCGGGGTGCCGCCGGGCGCTCTCCCGAGCTTGCCGCACTACCACCGTGCGCCTCCAGGTGCCGCTGTGCGTCCGGTCGACCCGACGCACGCTCATCCCGCTCCTCGGGGTGCTGCCGGGCGCTCTGCTGAGCTCTCCGCGTTACCACCGTGCGCCGGCAAGTGCCAGCGGGCACTCTCGGGATCTCGCCGCGGTACCACAGCGCGCCTCCGAGTGCCGCCGAGCGCTCTCCCGATATCACTGCTCCTTCACCACAGTGCCTGCGGTGCCGCCGGGCACACTGCCGAGCTCACAGAGGTACCACCGCGTGCCTCCGAGTGCCGCTGAACGCTCTCCCGATATCGCCGCTCCTTCACCCTGCTTGTCTGGGTGCCGCCGGGCGCTTTCCCGAGCTTGCCGCACTACCACCGTGCGCCTCCAGGTGCCGCTGTGCGTCCGGTCGACCCTACGCACGCTCATCCCGCTCCTCGGGGTGCCACCGGACGCTCTCCCGAGCTCTTCGCGCTCCACCCTGCGCATGTGAGTGCCGCTGGGTGCTCTCGGGATCTCGCCGCGGTACCACAGCGCGCCTCCGAGTGCCGCCGAGCGCTCTCCCGATATCGCCGCTCCTTCACCACGGTGCTCGGGGTGCCGCCGGGCGCTCTCCTGAGCTCGCAGCGGTACCACAGCGCGCCTCCGAGTGCCGCCGAGCGCTCTCCCGGTATCGACACTCGTTGACCCCGCACGTCGGGGTGCCGCCACGCACTCTCCCGATATCGCCGCTGCTTCACCACAGTGCTCGGGGTGCCGCCGGGCGCTCTCCCGAGCTTGCCGCACTACCACCGTGCGCCTCCAGGTGCCGCTGTGCGTCCGGTCGACCCGACGCACGCTCATCCCGCTCCTCGGGGTGCTGCCGGGCGCTCTGCTGAGCTCTCCGCGTTACCACCGTGCGCCGGCAAGTGCCAGCGGGCACTCTCGGGATCTCGCCGCGGTACCACAGCGCGCCTCTGAGTGCCGCCGAGCGCTCTCCCGATATCGCCGCTCCATCACCACAGTGCTCGGGGTGCAGCCGGGCGCTCTCCTGAGCTCGCAGCGGTACCACCGTGCGCCTCCGAGTGCCGCCGAGCGCTCTCCCGGTATCGCCACTCGTTGACCGCGCACGTCGGGGTGCCGCCACGCGCTCTCCCGATATCGCCGCTCCTTCACCACAGTGCTCCGGGTGCCGCCGGGCGCTCTCCCGAGCTTGCCGCACTACCACCGTGCGCCTCCAGGTGCCGCTGTGCGTCCGGTCGACCCGACGCACGCTCATCCCTCTCCTCGGGGTGCTGCCGGGCGCTCTGCTGAGCTCTCCGCGCTACCACCGTGCGCCGGCAAGTGCCAGCGGGCACTCTCGGGATCTCGCCGCGGTACCACAGCGCGCCTCCGAGTGCCGCTGAGCGCTCTCCCGATATCGCCGCTCTTTCACCCCGCTTGTCTGGGTGCCGCCGGGTGCTCTGCCGAGCTCACCGCACTACCACCGTGCGCCTCCAGGTGCCGCTGTGCGTCCGGTCGACCCGACGCACGCTCATCCCGCTCCTCGGGGTGCCGCCGGACGCTCTCCCGAGCTCTTCGCGCTCCACCCTGCGCATGCGAGTGCCGCTGGGTGCTCTCGGGATCTCGCCGCGATACCACAGCGCGCCTCCGAGTGCCGCCGAGCGCTCTCCCGATATCGCCGCTCCTTCACCTTGCTTGTCTGGGTGCCGCCGGGCGCTTTCCCGAGCTCGCCGCACTACCACCGTGCGCCTCCAGGTGCCGCTGTACGTCCGGTCGACCCGACGCACGCTCATCCCACTTCTCGGGGTGCCACCGGGCGCTCTCCCGAGCTCGTCGCGCTACCACCGTGCACCTCCAGGTGCCGCTGTGCGTCCGGTCGACCCGACGCACGCTCATCCCGCTCCTCGGGGTGCCACCGGGCGCTCTCCCGAGCTCTTGCGCTCCACCCTGCGCATGCGAGTGCCGCTGGGTGCTCTCGGGATCTCCTCGCGATACCACAGCGCGCCTCCGAGTGCCGCCGAGCGCTCTCCCGATATCGCCGCTCCTTCACCCTGCTTGTCTGGGTGCCGCCGGGCGCTTTCCCGAGCTCGCCGCACTACCACCGTGCGCCTCCTGGTGCCGCTGTACGTCCAGTCGACCCGACGCACGCTCATCCTGCTCCTCGGGGTGCCGCCGGACGATCTCCCGAGCTCTTCGCGCTCCACCCTGCTCATGCGAGTGCCGCTGGGTGCTCTCGGGATCTCGCCGCGGTACCACCGCGCGCCTCCAGGTGCCGCTGTGCGTCCAGTCGACCCGACGCACGCTCATCCCGCTCCTCGGGGTGCCGCCGGGCGCTCTCCCGAGCTCGCCGCACTACCACCGTGCTCCTCCAGGTGCCGCTGTGCGTCCGGTCGACCCGAGGCACGCTCATCCCGCTCCTCGGGGTGCCGCCGGGCACACTGCCGAGCTCACAGCGGTACCACCGCGTGCCTCCGAGTGCCGCTGAACGCTCTCCCGATATCGCCGCTCCTTCACCCTGCTTGTCTGGGTGCCGCCGGGCGCTTTCCCGAGCTTGCCGCACTACCACCGTGCGCCTCCAGGTGCCGCTGTGCGTCCGGTCGACCCGACGCACGCTCATCCCGCTCCTCGGGGTGCCGCCGGACGCTCTCCCGAGCTCTTCGCGCTCCACCCTGCGCATGTGAGTGCCGCTGGGTGCTCTCGGGATCTCGCCGCGGTACCACAGCGCGCCTCCGAGTGCCGCCGAGCGCTCTCCCGATATCGCCGCTCCTTCACCACGGTGCTCGGGGTGCCGCCGGGCGCTCTCCTGAGCTCGCAGCGGTACCACAGCGCGCCTCCGAGTGCCGCCGAGCGCTCTCCCGGTATCGACACTCGTTGACCCCGCACGTCGGGGTGCCGCCACGCTCTCTCCCGATATCGCCGCTCCTTCACCACAGTGCTCGGGGTGCCGCCGGGCGCTCTCCCGAGCTTGCCGCACTACCACCGTGCGCCTCCAGGTGCCGCTGTGCGTCCGGTCGACCCGACGCACGCTCATCCCGCTCCTCGGGGTGCTGCCGGGCGCTCTGCTGAGCTCTCCGCGTTACCACCGTGCGCCGGCAAGTGCCAGCGGGCACTCTCGGGATCTCGCCGCGGTACCACAGCGCGCCTCTGAGTGCCGCCGAGCGCTCTCCCGATATCGCCGCTCCATCACCACAGTGCTCGGGGTGCAGCCGGGCGCTCTCCTGAGCTCGCAGCGGTACCACCGTGCGCCTCCGAGTGCCGCCGAGCGCTCTCCCGGTATCGCCACTCGTTGACCGCGCACGTCGGGGTGCCGCCACGCGCTCTCCCGATATCGCCGCTCCTTCACCACAGTGCTCGGGGTGCCGCCGGGCGCTCTCCCGAGCTTGCCGCACTACCACCGTGCGCCTCCAGGTGCCGCTGTGCGTCCGGTCGACCCGACGCACGCTCATCCCTCTCCTCGGGGTGCTGCCGGGCGCTCTGCTGAGCTCTCCGCGCTACCACCGTGCGCCGGCAAGTGCCAGCGGGCACTCTCGGGATCTCGCCGCGGTACCACAGCGCGCCTCCGAGTGCCGCCGAGCGCTCTCCCGATATCGCTGCTCCTTCACCACAGTGCCTGGGGTGCCGCCGGGCGCACTGCCGAGCTCACAGCGGTAACACCGCATGCCTCCGAGTGCCGCTGAACGCTCTCCCGATATCGCCGCTCCTTCACCCTGCTTGTCTGGGTGCCGCCGGGCGCTTTCCCGAGCTTGCCGCACTACCACCGTGCGCCTCCAGGTGCCGCTGTGCGTCCGGTCGACCCGACGCACGCTCATCCCGCTCCTCGGGGTGCCGCCGGACGCTCTCCCGAGCTCTTCGCGCTCCACCCTGCGCATGCGAGTGCCGCTGGGTGCTCTCGGGATCTCGCCGCGGTACCACCGTGCGCCTCCGAGTGCCGCCGAGCGCTCTCCCGGTATCGCCACTCGTTGACCCCGCACGTCGGGGTGCCGCCAGGCGCTCTCCCGATATCGCCGCTCCTTCACCACGGTGCTCGGGGTGCAGCCGGGCGCTCTCCCGAGCTTGCCGCACTACCACCGTGCGCCTCCAGGTGCCGCTGTGCGTCCGGTCGACCCGACTCATGCTCATCCCGCTCCTCGGGGTGCAGCCGGACGCTCTCCCGAGCTCTTCGCGCTCCACCCTGCGCATGCGAGTGCCGCTTGGTGCTCTCGGGATCTCGCCGCGGTACCACAGCGCGCCTCTGAGTGCCGCCGAGCGCTCTCCCGATATCGCCGCTCCTTCACCACAGTGCTCCGGGTGCCGCCGGGCGCTCTCCCGAGCTTGCCGCACTACCACCGTGCGCCTCCAGGTGCCGCTGTGCGTCCGGTCGACCCAACGCACGCTCATCCCGCTCCTCGGGGTGCCGCCGGACGCTCTCCCGAGCTCTTCGCGCTCCACCCTGTGCATGCGAGTGCCGCTGGGTGCTCTTGGGATCTCGCCGCGGTACCACCGTGCGCCTCCGAGTGCCGCCGAGCGCTCTCCCGGTATCGCCACTCATTGACTCCGCACGTCGGGGTGCCGCCAGGCGCTCTCCCGATATCGCCGCTCCTTCACCACGGTGCTCGGGATGCCGCCGGGCGCTCTCCTGAGCTCGCAGCGGTACCACCGTGCGCCTCCGAGTGCCGCCGAGCGCTCTCCCGGTATCGCCACTCGTTGACCCCGCACGTCGGGGTGCCGCCAGGCGCTCTCCCGATATCGCCGCTCCTTCACCACGGTGCTCGGGGTGCCGCCGGGCGCTTTCCCGAGCTCGCCGCACTACCACCGTGCGCCTCCAGGTGCCGCTGTGCGTCCGGTCGACCCGACGCACGCTCATCCCGCTCCTCGGGGTGCTGCCGGGCGCTCTGCTGAGCTCTCCGCGTTACCACCGTGCGCCGGCAAGTGCCAGCGGGCACTCTCGGGATCTCGCCGCGGTACCACAGCGCGCCTCCGAGTGCCGCTGAACGCTCTCCCGATATCGCCGCTCCTTCACCCTGCTTGTCTGGGTGCCGCCGGGCGCTTTCCCGAGCTTGCCGCACTACCACCGTGCGCCTCCAGGTGGCGCTGTGCGTCCGGTCGACCCGAGGCACGCTCATACCGCTCCTCGGGGTGCCGCCGGACGCTCTCCCGAGCTCTTCGCGCTCCACCCTGCGCATGCGAGTGCCGCTGGGTGCTCTCGGGATCTCGCCGCGATACCACAGCGCGCCTCCGAGTGCCGCCGAGCGCTCTCCCGATATCGCCGCTCCTTCACCTTGCTTGTCTGGGTGCCGCCGGGCGCTTTCCCGAGCTCGCCGCACTACCACCGTGCGCCTCCTGGTGCCGCTGTACGTCCGGTCGACCCGACGCACGCTCATCCCACTTCTCGGGGTGCCACCGGGCGCTCTCCCGAGCTCGTCGCGCTACCACCGTGCGCCTCCAGGTGCCGCTGTGCGTCCGGTCGACCCGACGCGCGCTCATCCCGCTCCTCGGGGTGCCGCCGGACGCTCTCCCGAGCTCTTCGCGCTCCACCCTGCGCATGTGAGTGCCGCTGGGTGCTCTCGGGATCTCGCCGCGGTGCCACCGTGCGCCTCCGAGTGCCGCCAAGCGCTCTCCCGGTATCGACACTCGTTGACCCCGCACGTCGGGGTGCCGCCGAGCGCTCTCCCGATATCACCGCTCCTTCACCACGGTGCTCGGGGTGCCGCCGGACGCTCTCCCGAGCTTGCCGCACTACCACCGTGCGCCTCCAGGTGGCGCTGTGCGTCCAGTCGACCCGACGCACGCTCATCCCGCTCCTCGGGGTGCCGCCGGGCGCTCTCCCGAGCTCGCCGCACTACCACCGTGCGCCTCCAGGTGCCGCTGTGCGTCCGGTCGACCCGACGCACGCTCATCCCGCTCCTCGGGGTTCCGCCGGGCGCTCTCCCGAGGTCGCCGCACTACCACCGTGCGCCTCCAGGTGCCGCTGTGCGTCTGGTCGACCCGACGCACGCTCATCCCGCTCCTCGGGGTGCCGCCGGACGCTCTCCCGAGCTCTTCGCGCTCCACCCTGCGCATATGAGTGCCGCTGGGTGCTCTCGGGATCTCGCCGCGGTTCCACCGTGCGCCTCCGAGTGCCGCCGAGCGCTCTCCCGGTATCGACACTCGTTGACCCCGCACGTCCGGGTGCCGCCGAGCGCTCTCCCGATATCGCTGCTCCTTCACCACAGTGCTCGGGGTGCCGCCGGGCGCTCTCCCGAGCTTGCCGCACTACCACCGTGCGCCTCCAGGTGCCGCTGTGCGTCCGGTCGACCCGACGCACGCTCATCCCGCTCCTCGGGGTGCTGCCGGGCGCTCTGCTGAGCTCTCCGCGTTACCACCGTGCGCCGGCAAGTGCCAGCGGGCACTCTCGGGATCTCGCCGCGGTACCACAGCGCGCCTCCGAGTGCCGCCGAGCGCTCTCCCGATATCGCTGCTCCTTCACCACAGTGCCTGCGGTGCCGCCGGGCACACTGCCGAGCTCACAGAGGTACCACCGCGTGCCTCCGAGTGCCGCCGAGCGCTCTCCCGATATCGCCGCTCCTTCACCTTGCTTGTCTGGGTGCCGCCGGGCGCTTTCCCGAGCTCGCCGCACTACCACCGTGCGCCTCCAGGTGCCGCTGTGCGTCCGGTCGACCCGAGGCACGCTCATCCCGCTCCTCGGGGTGCCGCCGGACGCTCTCCCGAGCTCTTCGCGCTCCACCCTACGCATGCAAGTGCCGCTGGGTGCTCTCGGGATCTCGCCGCGATACCACAGCGCGCCTCCGAGTGCCGCCGAGCGCTCTCCCGATATCGCCGCTCGTTCACCCTGCTTGTCTGGGTGCCGCCGGGCGCTTTCCCGAGCTCGCCGCACTACCACCGTGCGCCTCCTGGTGCCGCTGTACGTCCGGTCGACCCGACGCACGCGCATCCCGCTCCTCGGGGTGCCACCGACGCGCTCTCCAGAGCTCGTCGCGCTACCACCGTGCGCCTCCGAGTGCCGCTGTGCGTCCGGTCGACCCGACGCAAGCTCATCCAGCTCCTCGGGGTGCCGCCGGGCACTCTCGGGATCTCGCCGCGGTACCACAGCGCGCCTCCGAGTGCCGCCGAGCGCTCTCCCGGTATTGCCACTAGTTGACCCCGCACGTCGGGGTGCCGCCACGCGCTCTCCCGATATCGCCGCTCCTTCACCCTGCTTGTCTGGGTGCTGCCGGGCGCTTTCCCGAGCTTGCCGCACTACCACCGTGCGCCTCCAGGTGGCGCTGTGCGTCCGGTCGACCCGAGGCACGCTCATCCCGCTCCTCGGGGTGCCGCCGGACGCTCTCCCGAGCTCTTCGCGCTCCACCCTGCGCATGCGAGTGCCGCTGGGTGCTCTCGGGATCTCGCCGCGGTACCACCGTGCGCCTCTGAGTGCCGTCGAGCGCTCTCCCGGTATCGCCACTCATTGACCCCGCACGTCGGGGTGCCGCCAGGTGCTCTCCCGATATCGCCGCTCCTTCACCACGGTGCTCGGGGTGCCGCCGGGCGCTCTCCTGAGCTCGCAGCGGTACCACCGTGCGCCGGCAAGTGCCAGCGGGCACTCTCGGGATCTCGCCGCGTTACCACCGTGCGCCTCCGAGTGCCGCCGGGCGCTCTCCCGAGCTTGCCGCACTACCACCGTGCGCCTCCAGGTGCCGCTGTGCGTTCAGTCGACTCGACGCACGCTCATCCAGCTCCTCGGGGTGCCGCCGGGTGCTCTGCCGAGCTCGCCGCACTACCACCGTGCACCTCCAGGTGCCGCTGTGCATCCGGTCCACCCGACGCAAGCTCATCCCGCTCCTCGGGGTGCCGCCAGGCGCTCTCCCGATATCGCCGCTCCTTCACCACGTTGCTCGGGGTGCCGCCGGGCGCTCTCCTGAGCTCGCAGCGGTGCCAGCGGGCACTCTCGGGATCTCGCCACGGTACCACAGCGCGCCTCCGAGTGCCGCCGAGCGCTCTCCCGATATCGCCGCTCCTTTGATTCAGAAAACGAACGGTTACATTTTGTTAGTGCGGATGTATTACAGTCTGGGAAAGAACAAAAGCTCGGGGCCCCAGAATTCCAAGATAAAGAAATGGCTTTGTGTATAAGATAGCGGGAGCAGCTGCATGCTAAGGAGGTGCTGAGAAGGAACCTAACTGTCTGGGAAAGGTGTCCATCTGGTCAGGACAGGGGAGGAGATTTTTGATAATGAGTTCTTGGAAATAATTAGAATAGTAACGCCTTTAATTTTAATAACCTGCCCACCATATTGAATATGAATGCTTTTTACCATAAATGGACGCTTGCTTCACAAACCGGTGTACAAGTTTGGCGGAGAAATCCCCCTTGCACCCAGCGCTGCAATAAACTTACCTGCTTTTTAACTCTCTGCGAGTTGTAAGTTTTGTTTTCGAGCGTCAATTTGGCACCCCAGATGGGTCCCCCTCTGTCCGGCTGCGGGACCTGCTGAGGACGGGAGTCCTCTGCGCGCCCCCGAGATTTCTCGGAAGGACTCCCCGACTCATCCAGATCACCGCGGGGACAGACAAGGACCATCTCCTGCGGACCAGGTATGTTTTAGGGTTTCATTGGGGGGGACCTGTAAGTCGTGAGGAGACGTCCTACGCGTGGTAAAGATTCGGTGTTCTCGCCCCGGGGTATGCTCAAGCTTGGGCTAATGGTGTGGGATCCCTGGGTTTTGGGTTAGTGTGTGGAATTGTAATATTGTTGATTATTTAGTGTATTTGTCATAAGGTATCCCTACCGTGTTATTGTCTGTAATTGTTGTATGAGTGATTGAGACGCGGTACTGCTGCAGAGCGAGTGTGAAGTTCCGATCCGCGGTTCCGTGTTCTCCGCGAGGAGAGCGGCCGGAAACAAACGAAGCGTACAGACGAACGACTGTACAGAAACATTGTGTGAATCTAATAATGAGAATATTAAGTGGCAGTGTCTTGGACATTCGGATAACTTTTGTGATCCTATTTTTGTCTTAAAGTGCTTTGCTTGTAATACGGAGGTTTGGGTAGATCGGGAGGACGATTTTTGTTGTCCACAGTGTGGTAGCTGGACTGAGTGTGAACAGATCGAGCGGGCGGGAGAGTTGCAACAAGTAATCTGTGGAGACATAGCCTACCCCTGGAGATAAAGGTAGCGACAGCGGCAGCGGGGGGGGTAACACCTAAGTGACACACGGAGATCAGTATCGCCTCTGAACTAAGGGGGTAAGGGAACATAAAATGGGCAAAAATCAAGGAAGTGAGATACTGAAAAGTAGTAACCTAGGGTGTATTTTAGCACACTGGAAGGAGATCGGGGCTCACCAGGTGGCAGCGTGGACAAGAAAACCTTAATTAAATATTGTAATCAAAGGTGGCCCCTTTACAAATTAGATGATCAGGAGAAATGGCCCTGAAAGGGACTCTTAATTACAATACTATACTACAATTAATGCTGTTCCTTAGAAAGGAAGGAAAGTGGGATGAAGTCACATATGCGGATATGTTTTTCACCCTTTGGAACCACCCAGAGTACCAACGGGACTGCGGGCTGTTACCTCCACAAGACCCGATGGTACTAGCCTTAGAGAAAGAAAGACGAGGAGAAATGAAAGGTAATATAAAAAGATGTTGTTCAGCCTGTAGCATAGGGCAGAGATGCACAAAGCCGGAAAAGATTCGGGATCTTAAAGAAGACTATTTTCTTGACACTTACTTACCACCGGTTAGGGGAATAGAAGACCGTTGGGAGGGGGTAAGGTTTCCTCAAGAAGATAGAGAAACTGAAGCTGATTCCAAAACTGAATCCAAAACCCCACCTGACAGCCCTGTATCGTCCCGTACTCGGAAAAGGACAGAGCAAGCAGCGATTCAAGCACCCTTAATGGAAGCCATGTTTCCGGACGGCCTATCCGTAATGATAAAAGTCCCTTTTTCCTCATTTGATTTAGAAACCTGGAAAAGTGTGGCAAAGAATTATCGGCATGATCCCGTAGGGGTTACTAGACATTTTCAGTTTCTGGTAAAGCAGCACAATCCTGACTGGAGTGATATCCAGTTATTATTAGATCACCTAACAGAAACTGAGAAACAACTGGTTTTAAAAACTGCTCACAATATAGCCACGGACCAACTGAAAGATTCAGGAAGGGACATTAAAGAACACTTCCCTTTGCAGAACCCTCACTGGAACCCAAACAGGAGCATTCACTCAGAGGCGCTAGAAACTTACAGAGATGGGATTATAACAGGGATGGAGAGGGCTATCCCGAAAGCCATTAACTCGTCAATGCTGTATGCTGTAAGACGAGGGCCGAAGGAGAGTCCCTCGGAGTTTCTGGATAAATTACGAGATGCAATGAGACGCTACACCCCCTCGGACCCTGGATCAGAGATAGGAATCCAGCAGTTAGTGTCTCTCTTTTTAGGGCAGTCTGCCAACGATATCCGGAGGAAGCTGCAAAAACTGAGAACAACCGACAGCAGAAATCTAGAGACTCTGTTAGATGAGGCATGGAGAGTGTTTAACAACCGGGAGGATAAGAAAAGGGACAGACGGGCACTGGTGGTAGCAATACATGCAAGGGGGGAAACGAAAGCAGGGAATTTTAGGAAACCATTAGAAAGAGATCAATGTGCATGGTGTAAGCAGAGAGGGCACTGGAAGAATGAGTGTCCAAAAAGACGAAAAGAAAAAATTCAGGCCCATTATAAAGAAGATTGACGGGGACCGGGGGAATCTACCCTAGCGGATCCACTGGTTACCCTAAGGCTAGGGAAAAAGCCACAAGAAATAGAATTTTTGGTGGATACAGGAGCAACGTATTCGGTTTTAAATCAAGCTCTGACCCCTATCGATACTGATTTTATAACAGTAACAGGAGCCACTGGCCGGAGTGAAAAGGCATATTTTCTCAAACCTCTTAAGTTCAAATTGGGAAAACAATTGGGGATACACAAATTTTTATATCTGCCAAATTCGCCGAGACCCCTGTTAGGGCGAGATTTATTAGAGCAATTGGGAGCAGAAATTAAATTCAAAAAAGGGAAAATGGAACTCCGGATAAGAGAAGATCAACTAATTGAAATACAAATTTTGGCCCTAATAGGAACTCCCATTTCTACAGGAGTGCCTGAGGAGATTAAAGCCCAAATTTATCCGGGGGTCTGGGCCTCGGGAGTGCCGGGGAGAGCAAAAAATGCTTCCCCAATAGTGATAAAGCCTCAACAAGGAGCACGACCGGTGAGAGTTAAACAGTATCCCCTTAGATTAGAGGACAGGGAGGGGATCCGACCATCTATAGATCGGTTTATTGAGTATGGGCTGCTGAAAGAATGTGAATCAGAGTAAAACACTCCAATATTACCTGTTAAGATGGTAATGGATGGTAGCTAAGATGTTAATTAGTTAAGATAGTAATTAGGATGGTAGCTATCGAATAGTGCAGGACCTCAGAGCTATCAACAGAATTGTTGAGGATTTGCATCCGGTAGTAGCAAATCCATACACTCTTCTAACTAAACTGGTACCTGAATTGGCATGGTTTACCGTTTTGAACCTAAAGGATGCCTTTTTCTGCCTGCCTTTGAGCCCAGAGAGCCAGCTTTTATTTGCATTCGAATGGGAAAACCCAGAATCTGGGAGGAAAACACAGCTTACATGGACTGTGCTACCGCAGGGCTTCAAAAATAGCTCGACACTTTTTGGAAATCAGCTAGCTAAAGACTTGGAACAGTGGAAACGCCCGCTTGGGTCAGGAGTGGTTTTGCAGTATGTGGACGATATATTACTCGCCCCTGACACCAGAGAAACATTCATAAAATGGACTGTGAGCCTGTTAAATTTTCTTGGACTTAATGGCTATACAGTTTCTCCACAGAAGGCGCAGATAGCCCAGCAGCAAGTGACTTATCTGGGATATGAAATAACCGCAGGCCAACGGACACTGGGGAAGGAGAGGAAAGAGGCCATCTGCCAGACACCTCGACCACAGACGCCTAAGGAACTTCGAACCTTCCTAGGCATGACAGGATGGTGTCCTCTCTGGATATATAACTACGGACTTTTGGTAAAGCCTCTATACGAGTTATTAAAATCTGACTCAAAGAATATTATATGGAATAGGGAGGCAGACAAAGCCTTCCATCAATTAAAAAAGAGGTTAATGGAAGCACCTGCCCTGGGATTACCTGACACTACTAAACCTTTCTGGTTGTTTTCCTATGAAAAGCAAGGAATGGCCTTAGGAGTCCTAGCCCAGAATTTGGGACCCTATCGAAGGGCGGTGGCATATTTCTCCAAAAACAGCTTGACGAAGTAAGTAAAGGGTGGCCTAGCTGTCTCCGAGCGGTGGCAGCAGTGGTAATAAACATCCAAGAGGCCCGTAAGTTCACCCTAGGCCAGAAAATCACAGTTACGGTATCATATACAGTCTCAGCAGTACTGGAAGTAAAAGGGGGGCATTGGCTTTCACCTCAGAGGTTTCTTAAGTACCAGGCTATCCTGATAGAGCAAGATGCTGTAGAAATAACGGTAACTAATATTGTCAATCCAGCCTCTTTCCTCAGCGGAACCGAAGGAGAATCAGTGACCCACGACTGCTTGGAAACAATCGAGGCGGTGTACTCCAGCCGACCAGACCTGAAAGAAGAACCATTGGAGGATGCAGAGGATTCTTTGTTCACCGACGGGAGCGGCTTCATTCAACAGGGGATACGCAAAGCTGGCTATGCGGTAACCACCACAGAGAAGGTAATAGAGTCCAAAGCTCTGGCCCCAAATACATCAGCCCAAAAGGCTGAGATAATAGCACTAACCCGAGTCCTGGAATTGGCCAAAGGAAAATGGGTAAGTATCTGGACAGACTCTAAATATCCTTTTGGGGTAGTGCATGCTCATGGGGTGGTCTGGAGAGGAAGAGGACTCTTATCTACACAAGGGAAGCAAATCAAACATGCTGAAGAAATTCTCAAGCTCTTAGATGCAGTATTACTGCCTGCCAAATTGACCTAATGGCTATAAAGTTTCTTCACAGAAAGCACAGATAGCCCAGCAGCAAGTGACCTTTTTCGTTATTATGGACAGTGGTCATGGCAGAACATAGAATATCCCTTTGGGGAGCAGAGGCACTTTACAGATACCTGAACAGTCTAATATGTGCTCGAAATCTATACGCCACTGTCAAACAAGTCACTCAGCAGTGTGAGGTATGTTTACAGAACAAACCTGAGACAGGCCCCAGAGTCCAATTAGGCCAGATAGGGAAGGGAAACTATCCGGGACAACAATGGCAAATTTATTTTTCAGAACTTCCAAGAAAAGGGGGGTTTCGATACCTATTGGTGTTAACTGATACCTTTTCAGGATGGCCAGAGGCATTTCCCTGTCGAACCAACAAAACAAGAGAAGTGGTCAAAGCATTGTTGCATGAAATTATACCAAGGTTCGGGATTCCCGCAGTAATTTCCTCGGACCGAGGATCTCATTTCACTGCAAGGGTTGTTTCGAAAGTAAGCAGATTATTGGGTATAGACTTGCAACTTCACACCCCATACAACCCACGATCGAGTGGTCAAGTAGAAAAGATGAATCACTTGATCAAAACGCAAATTGTGAAACTAGGCCAGGAAGCTAACTTGGCCTGGCCTCAATCACTACCCTTAGCCCTTCTCAGGATAAGAACAAAACCCAGAACCAAAGAAGGTTTGAGCCCCTTTGAAATACTGTATGGGAGACCATATAGTGTACAAGACGGAATATCCACAGAGCTGGGGAATGAAATACTAGCAGATTACCAGATAAATTTACAAAAACAGCTCCGGGAGGTAGAAAAACTGGTTCTGGGAACAAGAGCTCGTGGGCTGGATGGACCAGTACACGAGATCGAACCTGGGGACTATGTATATGTTAAGTCTTTTACAGATTCACCACTGAAGCCAAAGTGGGAAGGTCCCTTCCAGGTACTGCTGACCACTCACACGGCCATAAAGATCAAGGAACAAGCCGCTTGGATCCATTGGACTCACGTCAAGAGGGCTCCAGAACCCCAATGGACATCAACGCAGGCCGAACCCCTGAAGCTTCGCCTCCAATGAAAAGATGGACATTAATGACATTAGTAGTCATCAACATGCCAGGACTTTGTGTTTCAGGGGGAGGGACACGGGATGTGAATACATATTCACGAAATCTGGAAACATTGATAAGGGCTACTAATCTGCCAGACTGTTGGGTATGTACTACCCTACCCAAAGGAGAAATGAAATTGCCTCTATGTGGGGTGGCAGCAAGCAATTGGAACAATGCCAACGGAACCTGGCCTAAATTTTGGGCAAAAGGGGGGGGTGAGTCGAATGGGTATTGTGAGTACGATGATAATATCTACCCCTTAGGACCCAGATTTGATCTACAACTGTTGAAAGAAGAGTTTGTGGTATTAATTAGCAATAACAATTGTGCATGGGAACACGGGGAATATAGACACAGTGGGCCGGTGAATAAGACAACAACTTGGGGACGGAGCAAGTACTGGATTAATAAGACAACTGTTGATGTGGGAAGTTGGGATCTAACAGGGATAAGGGTAACATATATTGACTTTTGCGACAAAACACAACTAGTTGCATATAAAAGTAGTGGTATTTCCGAAGGAGAAGGATATTCCTGGGAGTATGGATGGTACCAGGCGGGGAAATTTTTAGGTGCGAATTTGATGGCAACTATTGGACCCTGTAATTTACCTAAAGGGTATTGGTGGTTGTGTGGAGATGGATATAGTAGAAAACAGCTGCCCGGAGGATGGAAGGGAACTTGCAAGATAGGCTATCTAACTAGCCAGGATACGGTGTTTAATCAGTCTGAAATCCCCTCAGGAATGCTGAGAACACCTTGGAGGAGAATTCGGGGAGTGGAAAACCCTCTAGTGAGGAGGGGAAAAAGGTTCCACAGCTTTGTAAGATTGTTTATACCGTTCCTGGGCGTCAGTGAATTGGAAAAGGCCATTGTGAACATATCGGCCACTATAGAAGTGCTCGAGAAATCTACAATCGATGCTATACAAGCACTTCAACAAGAAGTCCAGTCATTAGCAAATGTGGTGGGACAAAACAGAATGGCATTAGACTTATTAACCTGGAAAGAAGGAGGTTTATGTGCAGAGATTAATCAAAGCTGTTGTTCATATGTAAACCAGAATGGGAGAGTAGAGAAGGACTTACAAAATCTCATAGTTAAAATTCAGATTTTGCATTTGACTGCGCAAGATGACACCACATTCGGGTTTTCTGATCTTTGGGAAAAGTTAACCTCGTGGTTACCTAACTTGGCTTGGCTTAAGCGACTGTTTATACTTCTAATAGAAATACTTATGTTAGGAAATTTAGTGTGTGCATTAATTAGATGTCTTATGTGTTGTACCGGGGGGCCAAAGAAGAATACATTCAATGGAAGAAGCATCAGCTCCGTGAACGAGTGGAATCTGGGAAGTATTTTAGAAATCAGATGGGGATAGAGAATATGTTACAGGTGATTGTAAAAGAATTTACAAAGTTGAAAGAAAAGGGGGACTTGATTCAGAAAACGAACAGTTACAGGTTGTTAGTACGGTACAGGTTGTTAGTGCGGATGTAATACAGCCTGGGAAAGAACAAAATCTCGGGGACCCAGAATTCCAAGATAAAAAATGGCCTTGTGTATAAGATAGCGGGAGCAGCTGCATGCTAAGGAGGTGCTGAGGAGGAAGCTAACTGTCTGGGAAAGGTGTCCATCTGGTCAGGACAGGGGAGGAGATTTTTGATAATGAGTTCTTGGAAATAATTAGAATAGTAAGGCCTTTAATTATAACAACATGACCACCATAATGAATATGTATGCTTTTCACCATAAATGGACGCTTGCTTCACTAACCGGTGTACAAGTTTGGCGGAGAAATCCCCCTTGCACCCAGCGCTGCAATAAAATAAATGCTTTATAACTCTCTGCGAGTTGTAATGTTTGTTTCCGCGCGTCACCTTCACCACGGTGCTCGGGGTGCCGCCGAGAGATCAGCCGCGCTTGCAGCGGTACCATCGCACTCCTCCGAGTGCCGATGCGCTCTCCCGATATCGCCGCTCTTTCACCCCGCTTGTCTGGGTTCCACAGGGCACTTTCAGTTGCTCGCCGCAGTACCACAGCGCGCCTCCTAGTGCCGCTGAGCGTTCTCCCGTATCGAGGCTCCGTCACCCCGGCTTTCTGAGTGCCGCCGAGCGCTCTCCCGGTATCGACACTCGTTGACCCTGCGCGTCCGGTTGCAGCCAGGCGCTCTCCCGAGCTCGACGCGTGGTAGCGAGCGACACAGCGCCGCCGAGTGCCACCGGGAAATCTACAGACTCTGCAGGGCCTAGGGAAAACCACAGGCCCCTACGGAACCGTATGAGAATCTACAGGACCCTAGGGAACACCACAGACCCCTACGGAACCCTACACAACCCTCCGGAAACATATGGCACCCTACAAGCTCCTACCAACCCCTGCGGGCACTTACACAACCCTACAGGCCCCTACGGAAATCTATGGGACTCTACGGGCCCCTAGGGAACCCTTCAGATTTCGATGGAAATCTACCAGCCCCTCTGGAACCCTACAGAATACTCCAGGACCCGACAGCACTCTACAAGACCCTTAGCAACACAACGGAACCTCACTAAAACCCTATGGGCTCCTACAGAATACTGCAGGTGCCTACGGAACCCTACAGACACCTGCGGGCACTTACAGAACACTGCAGGCCCCTACGGAACCCTACACGTCCATACAGAACCCCACAGTGCCCCACGGAACTTTATGGAACCCTACCAGCCCCTACGGAAGCCTAAAGACCCTTGCAGGCAGTTACGGAACGGTACAGGGCCCTAGGGAACTTTACCAGCCACTACGGAACTCTACGGGCCCCTACGGAACCCTGCAGAACCCTCCAGAACATTACAGAATCCCACAGACTCCTACAGACTTCTGCGGGCACTTACACAACCCTACAGGTCCCTACGGAAATCTACGGGACTCTATGGGCCCCTAGGGAACCCTATAGATTTCGACGGAACCCTACGAGCCCCTCTGGAACCCTACAGAATACTCCAGGACCCGACAGCACTCTTCAAGACCCTTAGCAACACATCGGAACCTCACTAAAACCCTATGGGCTCCTACAGAACACTGTAGGCGCCTACGGAAACCTACAGACCCCTACAGAATACTACCAGCCACTACAGAAAAATATGGCCCCTACGGAACTCTACGGAACCTGGCAGAAACACTGTGGGCCCCTACAGGCCCTTGCGGGCACTTGCAGAACTCTGCAGGAACCCACGGAACTTTATGGAACCCTACCAGCCCCTACGGAAGCCTAAAGACCCTTGCAGGCAGTTACGGAACGGTACAGGGCCCTAGGGAACTTTACCAGCCACTACGGAACTCTACGGGCCCCTACGGAACCCTGCAGAACCCTCCAGAACCTTACAGAATCCCACGGATTCCTACAGACTCCTGCGGGCACTTACTCAACCCTAGAGGACCCTACGGAACACTGCCAGCTCCTATGGGAGGAACCCTACGGGCCCCTACAGAACACTACTGGCTCCTGCGGTACTCCACAGGCCTCTAGGGAACCTACGAAGCTCTACGGAACCCTATGGATCCTTACGGCACAGTACGGGCCCCTTTAGACCTCTGCGGGCGCTTATGGAAACCTACAGGACCCTACGGAACTGTACGAGACTCTACAGGCCCCTAGGGAACACCACAGGCCCCTACGGAACCCTACACAACCCTCCGGAAACATATGGCACCCTACAAGCTCCTACCAACCCCTGCGGGCACTTACACAACCCTACAGGCCCCTACGGAAATCTATGGGACTCTACGGGCCCCTAGGGAACCCTTCAGATTTCGACGGAAATCTACCAGCCCCTCTGGAACCCTACAGAATACTCCAGGACCCGACAGCACTCTACAAGACCCTTAGCAACACAACGGAACCTCACTAAAACCCTATGGGCTCCTACAGAATACTGCAGGTGCCTACGGAACCCTACAGACACCTGCGGGCACTTACAGAACACTGCAGGCCCCTACGGAACCCTACACGTCCATACAGAACCCCACAGTGCCCCACGGAACTTTATGGAACCCTACCAGCCCCTACGGAAGCCTAAAGACCCTTGCAGGCAGTTACGGAACGGTACAGGGCCCTAGGGAACTTTACCAGCCACTACGGAACTCTACGGGCCCCTACGGAACCCTGCAGAACCCTCCAGAACCTTACAGAATCCCACAGACTCCTACAGACTTCTGCGGGCACTTACACAACCCTACAGGTCCCTACGGAAATCTACGGGACTCTATGGGCCCCTAGGGAACCCTATAGATTTCGACGGAACCCTACGAGCCCCTCTGGAACCCTACAGAATACTCCAGGACCCGACAGCACTCTTCAAGACCCTTAGCAACACATCGGAACCTCACTAAAACCCTATGGGCTCCTACAGAACACTGTAGGCGCCTACGGAAACCTACAGACCCCTACAGAATACTACCAGCCACTACAGAAAAATATGGCCCCTACGGAACTCTACGGAACCTGGCAGAAACACTGTGGGCCCCTACAGGCCCTTGCGGGCACTTGCAGAACTCTGCAGGAACCCACGGAACTTTATGGAACCCTACCAGCCCCTACGGAAGCCTAAAGACCCTTGCAGGCAGTTACGGAACGGTACAGGGCCCTAGGGAACTTTACCAGCCACTACGGAACTCTACGGGCCCCTACGGAACCCTGCAGAACCCTCCAGAACCTTACAGAATCCCACGGATTCCTACAGACTCCTGCGGGCACTTAAACAACCCTAGAGGACCCTACGGAACACTGCCAGCTCCTATGGAAGGAACCCTACGGGCCCCTACAGAACACTACTGGCTCCTGCGGTACTCCACAGGCCTCTAGGGAACCTACGAAGCTCTACGGAACCCTATGGATCCTTACGGCACAGTACGGGCCCCTTTAGACCTCTGCGGGCGCTTATGGAAACCTTCAGGACCCTACGGAACTGTACGAGACTCTACAGGCCCCTAGGGAACACCACAGGCCCCTACGGAACCCTACACAACCCTCCGGAAACATATGGCACCCTACAAGCTCCTACCAACCCCTGCGGGCACTTACACAACCCTACAGGCCCCTACGGAAATCTATGGGACTCTACGGGCCCCTAGGGAACCCTTCAGATTTCGATGGAAATCTACCAGCCCCTCTGGAACCCTACAGAATACTCCAGGACCCGACAGCACTCTACAAGACCCTTAGCAACACAACGGAACCTCACTAAAACCCTATGGGCTCCTACAGAATACTGCAGGTGCCTACGGAACCCTACAGACACCTGCGGGCACTTACAGAACACTGCAGGCCCCTACGGAACCCTACACGTCCATACAGAACCCCACAGTGCCCCACGGAACTTTATGGAACCCTACCAGCCCCTACGGAAGCCTAAAGACCCTTGCAGGCAGTTACGGAACGGTACAGGGCCCTAGGGAACTTTACCAGCCACTACGGAACTCTACGGGCCCCTACGGAACCCTGCAGAACCCTCCAGAACCTTACAGAATCCCACAGACTCCTACAGACTTCTGCGGGCACTTACACAACCCTACAGGTCCCTACGGAAATCTACGGGACTCTATGGGCCCCTAGGGAACCCTATAGATTTCGACGGAACCCTACGAGCCCCTCTGAAACCCTACAGAATACTCCAGGACCCGACAGCACTCTTCAAGACCCTTAGCAACACATCGGAACCTCACTAAAACCCTATGGGCTCCTACAGAACACTGTAGGCGCCTACGGAAACCTACAGACCCCTACAGAATACTACCAGCCACTACAGAAAAATATGGCCCCTACGGAACTCTACGGAACCTGGCAGAAACACTGTGGGCCCCTACAGGCCCTTGCGGGCACTTGCAGAACTCTGCAGGAACCCACGGAACTTTATGGAACCCTACCAGCCCCTACGGAAGCCTAAAGACCCTTGCAGGCAGTTACGGAACGGTACAGGGCCCTAGGGAACTTTACCAGCCACTACGGAACTCTACGGGCCCCTACGGAACCCTGCAGAACCCTCCAGAACCTTACAGAATCCCACGGATTCCTACAGACTCCTGCGGGCACTTACTCAACCCTAGAGGACCCTACGGAACACTGCCAGCTCCTATGGAAGGAACCCTACGGGCCCCTACAGAACACTACTGGCTCCTGCGGTACTCCACAGGCCTCTAGGGAACCTACGAAGCTCTACGGAACCCTATGGATCCTTACGGCACAGTACGGGCCCCTTTAGACCTCTGCGGGCGCTTATGGAAACCTTCAGGACCCTACGGAACTGTACGAGACTCTACAGGCCCCTAGGGAACACCACAGGCCCCTACGGAACCCTACACAACCCTCCGGAAACATATGGCACCCTACAAGCTCCTACCAACCCCTGCGGGCACTTACACAACCCTACAGGCCCCTACGGAAATCTATGGGACTCTACGGGCCCCTAGGGAACCCTTCAGATTTCGATGGAAATCTACCAGCCCCTCTGGAACCCTACAGAATACTCCAGGACCCGACAGCACTCTACAAGACCCTTAGCAACACAACGGAACCTCACTAAAACCCTATGGGCTCCTACAGAATACTGCAGGTGCCTACGGAACCCTACAGACACCTGCGGGCACTTACAGAACACTGCAGGCCCCTACGGAACCCTACACGTCCATACAGAACCCCACAGTGCCCCACGGAACTTTATGGAACCCTACCAGCCCCTACGGAAGCCTAAAGACCCTTGCAGGCAGTTACGGAACGGTACAGGGCCCTAGGGAACTTTACCAGCCACTACGGAACTCTACGGGCCCCTACGGAACCCTGCAGAACCCTCCAGAACCTTACAGAATCCCACAGACTCCTACAGACTTCTGCGGGCACTTACACAACCCTACAGGTCCCTACGGAAATCTACGGGACTCTATGGGCCCCTAGGGAACCCTATAGATTTCGACGGAACCCTACGAGCCCCTCTGGAACCCTACAGAATACTCCAGGACCCGACAGCACTCTTCAAGACCCTTAGCAACACATCGGAACCTCACTAAAACCCTATGGGCTCCTACAGAACACTGTAGGCGCCTACGGAAACCTACAGACCCCTACAGAATACTACCAGCCACTACAGAAAAATATGGCCCCTACGGAACTCTACGGAACCTGGCAGAAACACTGTGGGCCCCTACAGGCCCTTGCGGGCACTTGCAGAACTCTGCAGGAACCCACGGAACTTTATGGAACCCTACCAGCCCCTACGGAAGCCTAAAGACCCTTGCAGGCAGTTACGGAACGGTACAGGGCCCTAGGGAACTTTACCAGCCACTACGGAACTCTACGGGCCCCTACGGAACCCTGCAGAACCCTCCAGAACCTTACAGAATCCCACGGATTCCTACAGACTCCTGCGGGCACTTACTCAACCCTAGAGGACCCTACGGAACACTGCCAGCTCCTATGGGAGGAACCCTACGGGCCCCTACAGAACACTACTGGCTCCTGCGGTACTCCACAGGCCTCTAGGGAACCTACGAAGCTCTACGGAACCCTATGGATCCTTACGGCACAGTACGGGCCCCTTTAGACCTCTGCGGGCGCTTATGGAAACCTACAGGACCCTACGGAACTGTACGAGACTCTACAGGCCCCTAGGGAACACCACAGGCCCCTACGGAACCCTACACAACCCTCCGGAAACATATGGCACCCTACAAGCTCCTACCAACCCCTGCGGGCACTTACACAACCCTACAGGCCCCTACGGAAATCTATGGGACTCTACGGGCCCCTAGGGAACCCTTCAGATTTCGACGGAACCCTACGAGCCCCTCTGGAACCCTACAGAATACTCCAGGACCCGACAGCACTCTTCAAGACCCTTAGCAACACATCGGAACCTCACTAAAACCCTATGGGCTCCTACAGAACACTGTAGGCGCCTACGGAAACCTACAGACCCCTACAGAATACTACCAGCCACTACAGAAAAATATGGCCCCTACGGAACTCTACGGAACCTGGCAGAAACACTGTGGGCCCCTACAGGCCCTTGCGGGCACTTGCAGAACTCTGCAGGAACCCACGGAACTTTATGGAACCCTACCAGCCCCTACGGAAGCCTAAAGACCCTTGCAGGCAGTTACGGAACGGTACAGGGCCCTAGGGAACTTTACCAGCCACTACGGAACTCTACGGGCCCCTACGGAACCCTGCAGAACCCTCCAGAACCTTACAGAATCCCACGGATTCCTACAGACTCCTGCGGGCACTTAAACAACCCTAGAGGACCCTACGGAACACTGCCAGCTCCTATGGAAGGAACCCTACGGGCCCCTACAGAACACTACTGGCTCCTGCGGTACTCCACAGGCCTCTAGGGAACCTACGAAGCTCTACGGAACCCTATGGATCCTTACGGCACAGTACGGGCCCCTTTAGACCTCTGCGGGCGCTTATGGAAACCTTCAGGACCCTACGGAACTGTACGAGACTCTACAGGCCCCTAGGGAACACCACAGGCCCCTACGGAACCCTACACAACCCTCCGGAAACATATGGCACCCTACAAGCTCCTACCAACCCCTGCGGGCACTTACACAACCCTACAGGCCCCTACGGAAATCTATGGGACTCTACGGGCCCCTAGGGAACCCTTCAGATTTCGATGGAAATCTACCAGCCCCTCTGGAACCCTACAGAATACTCCAGGACCCGACAGCACTCTACAAGACCCTTAGCAACACAACGGAACCTCACTAAAACCCTATGGGCTCCTACAGAATACTGCAGGTGCCTACGGAACCCTACAGACACCTGCGGGCACTTACAGAACACTGCAGGCCCCTACGGAACCCTACACGTCCATACAGAACCCCACAGTGCCCCACGGAACTTTATGGAACCCTACCAGCCCCTACGGAAGCCTAAAGACCCTTGCAGGCAGTTACGGAACGGTACAGGGCCCTAGGGAACTTTACCAGCCACTACGGAACTCTACGGGCCCCTACGGAACCCTGCAGAACCCTCCAGAACCTTACAGAATCCCACAGACTCCTACAGACTTCTGCGGGCACTTACACAACCCTACAGGTCCCTACGGAAATCTACGGGACTCTATGGGCCCCTAGGGAACCCTATAGATTTCGACGGAACCCTACGAGCCCCTCTGAAACCCTACAGAATACTCCAGGACCCGACAGCACTCTTCAAGACCCTTAGCAACACATCGGAACCTCACTAAAACCCTATGGGCTCCTACAGAACACTGTAGGCGCCTACGGAAACCTACAGACCCCTACAGAATACTACCAGCCACTACAGAAAAATATGGCCCCTACGGAACTCTACGGAACCTGGCAGAAACACTGTGGGCCCCTACAGGCCCTTGCGGGCACTTGCAGAACTCTGCAGGAACCCACGGAACTTTATGGAACCCTACCAGCCCCTACGGAAGCCTAAAGACCCTTGCAGGCAGTTACGGAACGGTACAGGGCCCTAGGGAACTTTACCAGCCACTACGGAACTCTACGGGCCCCTACGGAACCCTGCAGAACCCTCCAGAACCTTACAGAATCCCACGGATTCCTACAGACTCCTGCGGGCACTTAAACAACCCTAGAGGACCCTACGGAACACTGCCAGCTCCTATGGAAGGAACCCTACGGGCCCCTACAGAACACTACTGGCTCCTGCGGTACTCCACAGGCCTCTAGGGAACCTACGAAGCTCTACGGAACCCTATGGATCCTTACGGCACAGTACGGGCCCCTTTAGACCTCTGCGGGCGCTTATGGAAACCTTCAGGACCCTACGGAACTGTACGAGACTCTACAGGCCCCTAGGGAACACCACAGGCCCCTACGGAACCCTACACAACCCTCCGGAAACATATGGCACCCTACAAGCTCCTACCAACCCCTGCGGGCACTTACACAACCCTACAGGCCCCTACGGAAATCTATGGGACTCTACGGGCCCCTAGGGAACCCTTCAGATTTCGATGGAAATCTACCAGCCCCTCTGGAACCCTACAGAATACTCCAGGACCCGACAGCACTCTACAAGACCCTTAGCAACACAACGGAACCTCACTAAAACCCTATGGGCTCCTACAGAATACTGCAGGTGCCTACGGAACCCTACAGACACCTGCGGGCACTTACAGAACACTGCAGGCCCCTACGGAACCCTACACGTCCATACAGAACCCCACAGTGCCTCACGGAACTTTATGGAACCCTACCAGCCCCTACGGAAGCCTAAAGACCCTTGCAGGCAGTTACGGAACGGTACAGGGCCCTAGGGAACTTTACCAGCCACTACGGAACTCTACGGGCCCCTACGGAACCCTGCAGAACCCTCCAGAACATTACAGAATCCCACAGACTCCTACAGACTTCTGCGGGCACTTACACAACCCTACAGGTCCCTACGGAAATCTACGGGACTCTATGGGCCCCTAGGGAACCCTATAGATTTCGACGGAACCCTACGAGCCCCTCTGGAACCCTACAGAATACTCCAGGACCCGACAGCACTCTTCAAGACCCTTAGCAACACATCGGAACCTCACTAAAACCCTATGGGCTCCTACAGAACACTGTAGGCGCCTACGGAAACCTACAGACCCCTACAGAATACTACCAGCCACTACAGAAAAATATGGCCCCTACGGAACTCTACGGAACCTGGCAGAAACACTGTGGGCCCCTACAGGCCCTTGCGGGCACTTGCAGAACTCTGCAGGAACCCACGGAACTTTATGGAACCCTACCAGCCCCTACGGAAGCCTAAAGACCCTTGCAGGCAGTTACGGAACGGTACAGGGCCCTAGGGAACTTTACCAGCCACTACGGAACTCTACGGGCCCCTACGGAACCCTGCAGAACCCTCCAGAACCTTACAGAATCCCACGGATTCCTACAGACTCCTGCGGGCACTTACTCAACCCTAGAGGACCCTACGGAACACTGCCAGCTCCTATGGAAGGAACCCTACGGGCCCCTACAGAACACTACTGGCTCCTGCGGTACTCCACAGGCCTCTAGGGAACCTACGAAGCTCTACGGAACCCTATGGATCCTTACGGCACAGTACGGGCCCCTTTAGACCTCTGCGGGCGCTTATGGAAACCTTCAGGACCCTACGGAACTGTACGAGACTCTACAGGCCCCTAGGGAACACCACAGGCCCCTACGGAACCCTACACAACCCTCCGGAAACATATGGCACCCTACAAGCTCCTACCAACCCCTGCGGGCACTTACACAACCCTACAGGCCCCTACGGAAATCTATGGGACTCTACGGGCCCCTAGGGAACCCTTCAGATTTCGATGGAAATCTACCAGCCCCTCTGGAACCCTACAGAATACTCCAGGACCCGACAGCACTCTACAAGACCCTTAGCAACACAACGGAACCTCACTAAAACCCTATGGGCTCCTACAGAATACTGCAGGTGCCTACGGAACCCTACACGTCCATACAGAACCCCACAGTGCCCCACGGAACTTTATGGAACCCTACCAGCCCCTACGGAAGCCTAAAGACCCTTGCAGGCAGTTACGGAACGGTACAGGGCCCTAGGGAACTTTACCAGCCACTACGGAACTCTACGGGCCCCTACGGAACCCTGCAGAACCCTCCAGAACCTTACAGAATCCCACAGACTCCTACAGACTTCTGCGGGCACTTACACAACCCTACAGGTCCCTACGGAAATCTACGGGACTCTATGGGCCCCTAGGGAACCCTATAGATTTCGACGGAACCCTACGAGCCCCTCTGGAACCCTACAGAATACTCCAGGACCCGACAGCACTCTTCAAGACCCTTAGCAACACATCGGAACCTCACTAAAACCCTATGGGCTCCTACAGAACACTGTAGGCGCCTACGGAAACCTACAGACCCCTACAGAATACTACCAGCCACTACAGAAAAATATGGCCCCTACGGAACTCTACGGAACCTGGCAGAAACACTGTGGGCCCCTACAGGCCCTTGCGGGCACTTGCAGAACTCTGCAGGAACCCACGGAACTTTATGGAACCCTACCAGCCCCTACGGAAGCCTAAAGACCCTTGCAGGCAGTTACGGAACGGTACAGGGCCCTAGGGAACTTTACCAGCCACTACGGAACTCTACGGGCCCCTACGGAACCCTGCAGAACCCTCCAGAACCTTACAGAATCCCACGGATTCCTACAGACTCCTGCGGGCACTTACTCAACCCTAGAGGACCCTACGGAACACTGCCAGCTCCTATGGGAGGAACCCTACGGGCCCCTACAGAACACTACTGGCTCCTGCGGTACTCCACAGGCCTCTAGGGAACCTACGAAGCTCTACGGAACCCTATGGATCCTTACGGCACAGTACGGGCCCCTTTAGACCTCTGCGGGCGCTTATGGAAACCTACAGGACCCTACGGAACTGTACGAGACTCTACAGGCCCCTAGGGAACACCACAGGCCCCTACGGAACCCTACACAACCCTCCGGAAACATATGGCACCCTACAAGCTCCTACCAACCCCTGCGGGCACTTACACAACCCTACAGGCCCCTACGGAAATCTATGGGACTCTACGGGCCCCTAGGGAACCCTTCAGATTTCGACGGAACCCTACGAGCCCCTCTGGAACCCTACAGAATACTCCAGGACCCGACAGCACTCTTCAAGACCCTTAGCAACACATCGGAACCTCACTAAAACCCTATGGGCTCCTACAGAACACTGTAGGCGCCTACGGAAACCTACAGACCCCTACAGAATACTACCAGCCACTACAGAAAAATATGGCCCCTACGGAACTCTACGGAACCTGGCAGAAACACTGTGGGCCCCTACAGGCCCTTGCGGGCACTTGCAGAACTCTGCAGGAACCCACGGAACTTTATGGAACCCTACCAGCCCCTACGGAAGCCTAAAGACCCTTGCAGGCAGTTACGGAACGGTACAGGGCCCTAGGGAACTTTACCAGCCACTACGGAACTCTACGGGCCCCTACGGAACCCTGCAGAACCCTCCAGAACCTTACAGAATCCCACGGATTCCTACAGACTCCTGCGGGCACTTAAACAACCCTAGAGGACCCTACGGAACACTGCCAGCTCCTATGGAAGGAACCCTACGGGCCCCTACAGAACACTACTGGCTCCTGCGGTACTCCACAGGCCTCTAGGGAACCTACGAAGCTCTACGGAACCCTATGGATCCTTACGGCACAGTACGGGCCCCTTTAGACCTCTGCGGGCGCTTATGGAAACCTTCAGGACCCTACGGAACTGTACGAGACTCTACAGGCCCCTAGGGAACACCACAGGCCCCTACGGAACCCTACACAACCCTCCGGAAACATATGGCACCCTACAAGCTCCTACCAACCCCTGCGGGCACTTACACAACCCTACAGGCCCCTACGGAAATCTATGGGACTCTACGGGCCCCTAGGGAACCCTTCAGATTTCGATGGAAATCTACCAGCCCCTCTGGAACCCTACAGAATACTCCAGGACCCGACAGCACTCTACAAGACCCTTAGCAACACAACGGAACCTCACTAAAACCCTATGGGCTCCTACAGAATACTGCAGGTGCCTACGGAACCCTACAGACACCTGCGGGCACTTACAGAACACTGCAGGCCCCTACGGAACCCTACACGTCCATACAGAACCCCACAGTGCCCCACGGAACTTTATGGAACCCTACCAGCCCCTACGGAAGCCTAAAGACCCTTGCAGGCAGTTACGGAACGGTACAGGGCCCTAGGGAACTTTACCAGCCACTACGGAACTCTACGGGCCCCTACGGAACCCTGCAGAACCCTCCAGAACCTTACAGAATCCCACAGACTCCTACAGACTTCTGCGGGCACTTACACAACCCTACAGGTCCCTACGGAAATCTACGGGACTCTATGGGCCCCTAGGGAACCCTATAGATTTCGACGGAACCCTACGAGCCCCTCTGAAACCCTACAGAATACTCCAGGACCCGACAGCACTCTTCAAGACCCTTAGCAACACATCGGAACCTCACTAAAACCCTATGGGCTCCTACAGAACACTGTAGGCGCCTACGGAAACCTACAGACCCCTACAGAATACTACCAGCCACTACAGAAAAATATGGCCCCTACGGAACTCTACGGAACCTGGCAGAAACACTGTGGGCCCCTACAGGCCCTTGCGGGCACTTGCAGAACTCTGCAGGAACCCACGGAACTTTATGGAACCCTACCAGCCCCTACGGAAGCCTAAAGACCCTTGCAGGCAGTTACGGAACGGTACAGGGCCCTAGGGAACTTTACCAGCCACTACGGAACTCTACGGGCCCCTACGGAACCCTGCAGAACCCTCCAGAACCTTACAGAATCCCACGGATTCCTACAGACTCCTGCGGGCACTTAAACAACCCTAGAGGACCCTACGGAACACTGCCAGCTCCTATGGAAGGAACCCTACGGGCCCCTACAGAACACTACTGGCTCCTGCGGTACTCCACAGGCCTCTAGGGAACCTACGAAGCTCTACGGAACCCTATGGATCCTTACGGCACAGTACGGGCCCCTTTAGACCTCTGCGGGCGCTTATGGAAACCTTCAGGACCCTACGGAACTGTACGAGACTCTACAGGCCCCTAGGGAACACCACAGGCCCCTACGGAACCCTACACAACCCTCCGGAAACATATGGCACCCTACAAGCTCCTACCAACCCCTGCGGGCACTTACACAACCCTACAGGCCCCTACGGAAATCTATGGGACTCTACGGGCCCCTAGGGAACCCTTCAGATTTCGATGGAAATCTACCAGCCCCTCTGGAACCCTACAGAATACTCCAGGACCCGACAGCACTCTACAAGACCCTTAGCAACACAACGGAACCTCACTAAAACCCTATGGGCTCCTACAGAATACTGCAGGTGCCTACGGAACCCTACAGACACCTGCGGGCACTTACAGAACACTGCAGGCCCCTACGGAACCCTACACGTCCATACAGAACCCCACAGTGCCCCACGGAACTTTATGGAACCCTACCAGCCCCTACGGAAGCCTAAAGACCCTTGCAGGCAGTTACGGAACGGTACAGGGCCCTAGGGAACTTTACCAGCCACTACGGAACTCTACGGGCCCCTACGGAACCCTGCAGAACCCTCCAGAACCTTACAGAATCCCACAGACTCCTACAGACTTCTGCGGGCACTTACACAACCCTACAGGTCCCTACGGAAATCTACGGGACTCTATGGGCCCCTAGGGAACCCTATAGATTTCGACGGAACCCTACGAGCCCCTCTGAAACCCTACAGAATACTCCAGGACCCGACAGCACTCTTCAAGACCCTTAGCAACACATCGGAACCTCACTAAAACCCTATGGGCTCCTACAGAACACTGTAGGCGCCTACGGAAACCTACAGACCCCTACAGAATACTACCAGCCACTACAGAAAAATATGGCCCCTACGGAACTCTACGGAACCTGGCAGAAACACTGTGGGCCCCTACAGGCCCTTGCGGGCACTTGCAGAACTCTGCAGGAACCCACGGAACTTTATGGAACCCTACCAGCCCCTACGGAAGCCTAAAGACCCTTGCAGGCAGTTACGGAACGGTACAGGGCCCTAGGGAACTTTACCAGCCACTACGGAACTCTACGGGCCCCTACGGAACCCTGCAGAACCCTCCAGAACCTTACAGAATCCCACGGATTCCTACAGACTCCTGCGGGCACTTACTCAACCCTAGAGGACCCTACGGAACACTGCCAGCTCCTATGGAAGGAACCCTACGGGCCCCTACAGAACACTACTGGCTCCTGCGGTACTCCACAGGCCTCTAGGGAACCTACGAAGCTCTACGGAACCCTATGGATCCTTACGGCACAGTACGGGCCCCTTTAGACCTCTGCGGGCGCTTATGGAAACCTTCAGGACCCTACGGAACTGTACGAGACTCTACAGGCCCCTAGGGAACACCACAGGCCCCTACGGAACCCTACACAACCCTCCGGAAACATATGGCACCCTACAAGCTCCTACCAACCCCTGCGGGCACTTACACAACCCTACAGGCCCCTACGGAAATCTATGGGACTCTACGGGCCCCTAGGGAACCCTTCAGATTTCGATGGAAATCTACCAGCCCCTCTGGAACCCTACAGAATACTCCAGGACCCGACAGCACTCTACAAGACCCTTAGCAACACAACGGAACCTCACTAAAACCCTATGGGCTCCTACAGAATACTGCAGGTGCCTACGGAACCCTACAGACACCTGCGGGCACTTACAGAACACTGCAGGCCCCTACGGAACCCTACACGTCCATACAGAACCCCACAGTGCCCCACGGAACTTTATGGAACCCTACCAGCCCCTACGGAAGCCTAAAGACCCTTGCAGGCAGTTACGGAACGGTACAGGGCCCTAGGGAACTTTACCAGCCACTACGGAACTCTACGGGCCCCTACGGAACCCTGCAGAACCCTCCAGAACCTTACAGAATCCCACAGACTCCTACAGACTTCTGCGGGCACTTACACAACCCTACAGGTCCCTACGGAAATCTACGGGACTCTATGGGCCCCTAGGGAACCCTATAGATTTCGACGGAACCCTACGAGCCCCTCTGAAACCCTACAGAATACTCCAGGACCCGACAGCACTCTTCAAGACCCTTAGCAACACATCGGAACCTCACTAAAACCCTATGGGCTCCTACAGAACACTGTAGGCGCCTACGGAAACCTACAGACCCCTACAGAATACTACCAGCCACTACAGAAAAATATGGCCCCTACGGAACTCTACGGAACCTGGCAGAAACACTGTGGGCCCCTACAGGCCCTTGCGGGCACTTGCAGAACTCTGCAGGAACCCACGGAACTTTATGGAACCCTACCAGCCCCTACGGAAGCCTAAAGACCCTTGCAGGCAGTTACGGAACGGTACAGGGCCCTAGGGAACTTTACCAGCCACTACGGAACTCTACGGGCCCCTACGGAACCCTGCAGAACCCTCCAGAACCTTACAGAATCCCACGGATTCCTACAGACTCCTGCGGGCACTTACTCAACCCTAGAGGACCCTACGGAACACTGCCAGCTCCTATGGAAGGAACCCTACGGGCCCCTACAGAACACTACTGGCTCCTGCGGTACTCCACAGGCCTCTAGGGAACCTACGAAGCTCTACGGAACCCTATGGATCCTTACGGCACAGTACGGGCCCCTTTAGACCTCTGCGGGCGCTTATGGAAACCTTCAGGACCCTACGGAACTGTACGAGACTCTACAGGCCCCTAGGGAACACCACAGGCCCCTACGGAACCCTACACAACCCTCCGGAAACATATGGCACCCTACAAGCTCCTACCAACCCCTGCGGGCACTTACACAACCCTACAGGCCCCTACGGAAATCTATGGGACTCTACGGGCCCCTAGGGAACCCTTCAGATTTCGATGGAAATCTACCAGCCCCTCTGGAACCCTACAGAATACTCCAGGACCCGACAGCACTCTACAAGACCCTTAGCAACACAACGGAACCTCACTAAAACCCTATGGGCTCCTACAGAATACTGCAGGTGCCTACGGAACCCTACAGACACCTGCGGGCACTTACAGAACACTGCAGGCCCCTACGGAACCCTACACGTCCATACAGAACCCCACAGTGCCCCACGGAACTTTATGGAACCCTACCAGCCCCTACGGAAGCCTAAAGACCCTTGCAGGCAGTTACGGAACGGTACAGGGCCCTAGGGAACTTTACCAGCCACTACGGAACTCTACGGGCCCCTACGGAACCCTGCAGAACCCTCCAGAACCTTACAGAATCCCACAGACTCCTACAGACTTCTGCGGGCACTTACACAACCCTACAGGTCCCTACGGAAATCTACGGGACTCTATGGGCCCCTAGGGAACCCTATAGATTTCGACGGAACCCTACGAGCCCCTCTGAAACCCTACAGAATACTCCAGGACCCGACAGCACTCTTCAAGACCCTTAGCAACACATCGGAACCTCACTAAAACCCTATGGGCTCCTACAGAACACTGTAGGCGCCTACGGAAACCTACAGACCCCTACAGAATACTACCAGCCACTACAGAAAAATATGGCCCCTACGGAACTCTACGGAACCTGGCAGAAACACTGTGGGCCCCTACAGGCCCTTGCGGGCACTTGCAGAACTCTGCAGGAACCCACGGAACTTTATGGAACCCTACCAGCCCCTACGGAAGCCTAAAGACCCTTGCAGGCAGTTACGGAACGGTACAGGGCCCTAGGGAACTTTACCAGCCACTACGGAACTCTACGGGCCCCTACGGAACCCTGCAGAACCCTCCAGAACCTTACAGAATCCCACGGATTCCTACAGACTCCTGCGGGCACTTAAACAACCCTAGAGGACCCTACGGAACACTGCCAGCTCCTATGGAAGGAACCCTACGGGCCCCTACAGAACACTACTGGCTCCTGCGGTACTCCACAGGCCTCTAGGGAACCTACGAAGCTCTACGGAACCCTATGGATCCTTACGGCACAGTACGGGCCCCTTTAGACCTCTGCGGGCGCTTATGGAAACCTTCAGGACCCTACGGAACTGTACGAGACTCTACAGGCCCCTAGGGAACACCACAGGCCCCTACGGAACCCTACACAACCCTCCGGAAACATATGGCACCCTACAAGCTCCTACCAACCCCTGCGGGCACTTACACAACCCTACAGGCCCCTACGGAAATCTATGGGACTCTACGGGCCCCTAGGGAACCCTTCAGATTTCGATGGAAATCTACCAGCCCCTCTGGAACCCTACAGAATACTCCAGGACCCGACAGCACTCTACAAGACCCTTAGCAACACAACGGAACCTCACTAAAACCCTATGGGCTCCTACAGAATACTGCAGGTGCCTACGGAACCCTACAGACACCTGCGGGCACTTACAGAACACTGCAGGCCCCTACGGAACCCTACACGTCCATACAGAACCCCACAGTGCCCCACGGAACTTTATGGAACCCTACCAGCCCCTACGGAAGCCTAAAGACCCTTGCAGGCAGTTACGGAACGGTACAGGGCCCTAGGGAACTTTACCAGCCACTACGGAACTCTACGGGCCCCTACGGAACCCTGCAGAACCCTCCAGAACCTTACAGAATCCCACAGACTCCTACAGACTTCTGCGGGCACTTACACAACCCTACAGGTCCCTACGGAAATCTACGGGACTCTATGGGCCCCTAGGGAACCCTATAGATTTCGACGGAACCCTACGAGCCCCTCTGAAACCCTACAGAATACTCCAGGACCCGACAGCACTCTTCAAGACCCTTAGCAACACATCGGAACCTCACTAAAACCCTATGGGCTCCTACAGAACACTGTAGGCGCCTACGGAAACCTACAGACCCCTACAGAATACTACCAGCCACTACAGAAAAATATGGCCCCTACGGAACTCTACGGAACCTGGCAGAAACACTGTGGGCCCCTACAGGCCCTTGCGGGCACTTGCAGAACTCTGCAGGAACCCACGGAACTTTATGGAACCCTACCAGCCCCTACGGAAGCCTAAAGACCCTTGCAGGCAGTTACGGAACGGTACAGGGCCCTAGGGAACTTTACCAGCCACTACGGAACTCTACGGGCCCCTACGGAACCCTGCAGAACCCTCCAGAACCTTACAGAATCCCACGGATTCCTACAGACTCCTGCGGGCACTTAAACAACCCTAGAGGACCCTACGGAACACTGCCAGCTCCTATGGAAGGAACCCTACGGGCCCCTACAGAACACTACTGGCTCCTGCGGTACTCCACAGGCCTCTAGGGAACCTACGAAGCTCTACGGAACCCTATGGATCCTTACGGCACAGTACGGGCCCCTTTAGACCTCTGCGGGCGCTTATGGAAACCTTCAGGACCCTACGGAACTGTACGAGACTCTACAGGCCCCTAGGGAACACCACAGGCCCCTACGGAACCCTACACAACCCTCCGGAAACATATGGCACCCTACAAGCTCCTACCAACCCCTGCGGGCACTTACACAACCCTACAGGCCCCTACGGAAATCTATGGGACTCTACGGGCCCCTAGGGAACCCTTCAGATTTCGATGGAAATCTACCAGCCCCTCTGGAACCCTACAGAATACTCCAGGACCCGACAGCACTCTACAAGACCCTTAGCAACACAACGGAACCTCACTAAAACCCTATGGGCTCCTACAGAATACTGCAGGTGCCTACGGAACCCTACAGACACCTGCGGGCACTTACAGAACACTGCAGGCCCCTACGGAACCCTACACGTCCATACAGAACCCCACAGTGCCCCACGGAACTTTATGGAACCCTACCAGCCCCTACGGAAGCCTAAAGACCCTTGCAGGCAGTTACGGAACGGTACAGGGCCCTAGGGAACTTTACCAGCCACTACGGAACTCTACGGGCCCCTACGGAACCCTGCAGAACCCTCCAGAACCTTACAGAATCCCACAGACTCCTACAGACTTCTGCGGGCACTTACACAACCCTACAGGTCCCTACGGAAATCTACGGGACTCTATGGGCCCCTAGGGAACCCTATAGATTTCGACGGAACCCTACGAGCCCCTCTGAAACCCTACAGAATACTCCAGGACCCGACAGCACTCTTCAAGACCCTTAGCAACACATCGGAACCTCACTAAAACCCTATGGGCTCCTACAGAACACTGTAGGCGCCTACGGAAACCTACAGACCCCTACAGAATACTACCAGCCACTACAGAAAAATATGGCCCCTACGGAACTCTACGGAACCTGGCAGAAACACTGTGGGCC
>NW_027414699.1:300000-421575 GCF_964106895.1 Numenius arquata | reverse complement strand
AATATGCCGAACGTCCTGGCCTGGCTCCCACAGCCAAGGTGGCAGCCAGAACAACTCTTGCTTTCTTTCAAGGTCTCTGGGAACTACTTGCATTGCCACCCAGACTTTGGGGCTGCGGGCTTTCCTGGCCACTCTATCCTCCAAAGAACCTTTTTTTCACTTTACCCCAGCACCGGACCCCAATATGCCGAACGTCCTGGCCTGGCTCCCACAGCCAAGGTGGCAGCCAGAAATAACTCTTGCTTTCTTTCAAGGTCTCTGGGAACTACTTGCATTGCCACCCAGACTTTGGGGCTGCGGGCTTTCCTGGCCACTCTATCCTCCAAAGAACCTTTTTTTCACTTTTCCCTAGCACCGGACCCCAATATGCCGAACGTCCTGGCCTGGCTCCCACAGCCAAGGTGGCAGCCAGAACAACTCTTGCTTTTTATGAACGCCTCTGGGAACTACTTGCATTGCCACCCAGACTTTGGGGCTGCGGGCTTTCCTGGCCACTCTATCCTCCAAAGAACCTTTTTTTCACTTTTCCCTAGCACCGGACCCCCAATATGCCAAACGTCCTGGCCTGGCTCCCACAGCCAAGGTGGCAGCCAGAACAACTCTTGCTTTTTATGAACGCCTCTGGGAACTACTTGCATTGCCACCCAGACTTTGGGGCTGCGGGCTTTCCTGGCCACTCTATCCTCAAAAGAACTTTTTTTTCACTTTTCCCCAGCACCGGCCCCCAATATGCCGAACTTCCTGGCCTGGCTCCCACAGCCAAGGTGGCAGCCAGAACAACTCTTGCTTCTTATGAACGCCTCTGGGAACTACTTGCATTGCCACCCAGACTTTGGGGCTGCGGGCTTTCCTGGCCACTCTATCCTCCAAAGAACCTTTTTTTCACTTTTCCTTAGCACCGGACCCCAATATGCCGAACGTCCTGGCCTGGCTCCCACAGCCAAGGTGGCAGCCAGAACAACTCTTGCTTTCTTTCAAGGTCTCTGGGAACTACTTGCATTGCCACCCAGACTTTGGGGCTGCGGGCTTTCCTGGCCACTCTATCCTCCAAAGATCCTTTTTTTCACTTTTCCCTAGCACCGGACCCCAATATGCCGAACATCCTGGCCTGGCACCCACAGCCAAGGTGGCAGCCAGAACAACTCTTGCTTTTTATGAACGCCTCTGGGAACTACTTGCATTGCCACCCAGACTTTGGGGCTGCGGGCTTTCCTGGCCACTCTATCCTCAAAAGCACCTTTTTTTCACTTTACCCCAGCACCGGACCCCGATATGCCGAACGTCCTGGCCTGGCTCCCACACCCAATGTAGCAGCCAGAACAACTCTTGCTTTCTTTCAAGGTCTCTGGGAACTACTTGCATTGCCACCCAGACTTTGGGGCTGCGGGCTTTCCTGGCCACTCTATCCTCAAAGCACCTTTTTTTCACTTTTCCCTAGCACCGGCCTCCAATATGCCGAACGTCCTGGCCTGGCTCCCACAGCCAAGGTGGCAGCCAGAACAACTCTTGCTTTTTATGAACGCCTCTGGGAACTACTTGCATTGCCACCCAGACTTTGGGGCTGCGGGCTTTCCTGGCCACTCTATCCTCAAAAGAACCTTTTTTTCACTTTTCCCTAGCACTGGCCCCCCAATATGCCGAACGTCCTGGCCTGGCTCCCACAGCCAAGGTGGCAGCCAGAACAACTCTTGCTTTCTTTCAAGGTCTCTGGGAACTACTTGCATTGCCACCCCAGACTTTGGGGCTGCGGGCTTTCCTGGCTACTCTGTCCTCCAAAGAACCTTTTTTTCACTTTACCCCAGCACCGGACCCCAATATGCCGAACGTCCTGGCCTGGCACCCACAGCCAAGGTGGCAGCCAGAACAACTCTTGCTTTTTATGAACGCCTCTGGGAACTACTTGCATTGCCACCCAGACTTTGGGGCTGCGGGCTTTCCTGGCCACTCTATCCTCCAAAGAACCTTTTTTTCACTTTTCCCTAGCACCGGTCCCCAATATGCCGAACGTCCTGGCCTGGCTCCCACAGCCAAGGTGGCAGCCAGAAATAACTCTTGCTTTCTTTCAAGGTCTCTGGGAACTACTTGCATTGCCACCCAGACTTTGGGGCTGCGGGCTTTCCTGGCCACTCTATCCTCCAAAGAACCTTTTTTTCACTTTTCCCTAGCACTGGCCCCCCAATATGCCGAACGTCCTGGCCTGGCTCCCACACCCAAGGTGGCAGCCAGAACAACTCTTGCTTTTTATGAACGCCTCTGGGAACTACTTGCATTGCCACCCAGACTTTGGGGCTGCGGGCTTTCCTGGCCACTCTATCCTCAAAAGAACCTTTTTTTCCTCTTTTCCCTAGCACTGGACCCCAATATGCCGAACGTCCTGGCCTGGCTCCCACAGCCAAGGTGGCAGCTAGAACAACTCTTGCTTTTTATGAACGCCTCTGGGAACTACTTGCATTGCCACCCAGACTTTGGGGCTGCGGGCTTTCCTGGCCACTCTATCCTCAAAAGAACCTTTTTTTCACTTTACCCCAGCACCGGACCCCAATATGCCGAACGTCCTGGCCTGGCTCCCACAGCCAAGGTGGCAGCCAGAAATAACTCTTGCTTTCTTTCAAGGTCTCTGGGAACTACTTGCATTGCCACCCAGACTTTGGGGCTGCGGGCTTTCCTGGCCACTCTATCATCCAAAGAACCTTTTTTTCACTTTTCCCTAGCACCGGACCCCAATATGCCGAACGTCCTGGCCTGGCACCCACAGCCAAGGTGGCAGCCAGAACAACTCTTGCTTTTTATGAACGCCTCTGGGAACTACTTGCATTGCCACCCAGACTTTGGGGCTGCGGCTTTCCTGGCCACTCTATCCTCCAAAGAACCTTTTTTTCACTTTTCCCTAGCACCGGACCCCAATATGCCGAACGTCCTGGCCTGGCACCCACAGCCAAGGTGGCAGCCAGAACAACTCTTGCTTTCTTTCAAGGTCTCTGGGAACTACTTGCATTGCCACCCAGACTTTGGGGCTGCGGGCTTTCCTGGCCACTCTATCCTCCAAAGAACCTTTTTTTTCACTTTTCCCTAGCACTGGCCCCCAATATGCCGAACGTCCTGGCCTGGCTCCCACAGCCAAGGTGGCAGCCAGAAATAAGTCTTGCTTTCTTTCAAGGTCTCTGGGAACTACTTGCATTGCTACCCAGACTTTGGGGCTGCGGGCTTTCCTGGCCACTCTATCCTCCAAAGAACCTTTTTTTCACTTTACCCCAGCACCGGACCCCAATATGCCGATTGTCCTGGCCTGGCTCCCACAGTCAAGGTGGCAGCCAGAACAACTCTTGCTTTCTTTCAAGGTCTCTGGGAACTACTTGCATTGCCACCCAGACTTTGGGGCTGCGGGCTTTCCTGGCCACTCTATCCTCCAAAGATCCTTTTTTTCACTTTTCCCTAGCACCGGACCCCAATATGCCGAACATCCTGGCCTGGCTCCCACACCCAAGGTGGCAGCCAGAACAACTCTTACTTTTTATGAACGCCTCTGGGAACTACTTGCATTGCCACCCAGACTTTGGGGCTGCGGGCTTTCCTGGCCACTCTATCCTCAAAAGCACCTTTTTTTCACTTTACCCCAGCACCGGACCCCCGATATGCCGAACGTCCTGGCCTGGCTCCCACACCCAACGTAGCAGCCAGAACAACTCTTGCTTTCTTTCAAGGTCTCTGGGAACTACTTGCATTGCCACCCAGACTTTGGGGCTGCGGGCTTTCCTGGCCACTCTATCCTCAAAGCACCTTTTTTTCACTTTTCCCTAGCACCGGCCTCCAATATGCCGAACGTCCTGGCCTGGCTCCCACAGCCAAGGTGGCAGCCAGAACAACTCTTGCTTTCTTTCAAGGTCTCTGGGAACTACTTGCATTGCCACCCAGACTTTGGGGCTGCGGGCTTTCCTGGCCACTCTATCCTCCAAAGAACCTTTTTTTCACTTTTCCCTAGCACTGGCCTCCAATATGCCGAACGTCCTGGCCTGGCTCCCACAGCCAAGGTGGCAGCCAGAACAACTCTTGCTTTCTTTCAAGGTCTCTGGGAACTACTTGCATTGCCACCCAGACTTTGGGGCTGCGGGCTTTCCTGGCCACTCTATCCTCCAAAGAACCTTTTTTTCACTTTACCCCAGCACCGGACCCCAATATGCCGAACGTCCTGGCCTGGCTCCCACAGCCAAGGTGGCAGCCAGAACAACTCTTGCTTCTTATGAACGCCTCTGGGAACTACTTGCATTGCCACCCAGACTTTGGGGCTGCGGGCTTTCCTGGCCACTCTATCCTCCAAAGCACCTTTTTTTCACTTTTCCCTAGCACCGGACCCCAATATGCCGAACGTCCTGGCCTGGCACCCACAGCCAAGGTGGCAGCCCAGAACAACTCTTGCTTTTTATGAACGCCTCTGGGAACTACTTGCATTGCCACCCAGACTTTGGGGCTGTGGGCTTTCCTGGCCACTCTATCCTCCAAAGAACCTTTTTTTCACTTTTCCCTAGCACCAGACCCCAATATGCCGAACGTCCTGGCCTGGCTCCCACAGCCAAGGTGGCAGCCAGAAATAAGTCTTGCTTTCTTTCAAGGTCTCTGGGAACTACTTGCATTGCTACCCAGACTATTGGGGCTGCGGGCTTTCCTGGCCACTCTCTCCTCAAAAGAACCTTTTTTTCACTTTTCCCTAGCACTGGCCCCCCAATATGCCGAACGTCCTGGCCTGGCTCCCACAGCCAAGGTGGCAGCCAGAACAACTCTTGCTTTTTATGAACGCCTCTGGGAACTACTTGCATTGCCACCCAGACTTTGGGGCTGCTGGCTTTCCTGGCCACTCTATCCTCAAAAGAACCTTTTTTTCCTCTTTTCCCTAGCACTGGACCCCAATATGCCGAACGTCCTGGCCTGGCTCCCACAGCCAAGGTGGCAGCTAGAACAACTCTTGCTTTTTATGAACGCCTCTGGGAACTACTTGCATTGCCACCCAGACTTTGGGGCTGCGGGCTTTCCTGGCCACTCTATCCTCAAAAGAACCTTATTTTCACTTTACCCCAGCACCGGACCCCAATATGCCGATTGTCCTGGCCTGGCTCCCACAGCCAAGGTGGCAGCCAGAAATAACTCTTGCTTTCTTTCAAGGTCTCTGGGAACTACTTGCATTGCCACCCAGACATTGGGCTGCGGGCTTTCCTGCCACTCTATCCTCCAAAGACTTTTTTTCACTTTCCCTAGCACGGACCCCAATATGCCGAACTTCCTGGCCTGGCACCAACACTAGATCGCATCAACCTCCACCACCTAATATAACTCACTACCCGATCGATATGTTCCATGACCGTACCGGCAAATTGGGTCCGGTGAGGGAAAGTAGAAACATGTTCTTTGAGGATCGAGTGGCCAGGAAAGCCCCGCAGCCCCCAAATCTGATGCCATGCAAGTAGTACCCAGAGACCTTGAAAGAAAGCAAGAGTTATTTCTGGCTGCCACCTTGGCTGTGGGAGCCATTCCAGGACAACTGCATATTTGGGTCCGGTCCTGGGTAAAGTGAAAAAAGGTTCTTTTGAGGATAGAGTGGCCAGGAAAGCCCGCAGCCCCAAAGTCTGGGTGGCAATGCAAGTAGTTCCCAGAGGCGTTCATAAAAAGCAAGAGTTGTTCTAGCTGCCACCTTGGCTGTGGAGCCATGCCAGGACGTTCGGCATATTGTGGTCCAGTGCTAGGGAAAAGAGGAAAAAAGGTTCTTTTGAGGATAGAGTGGCCAGGAAAGCCCGCAGCCCCAAAGTCTGGGTGGCAATGCAAGTAGTTCCCAGAGGCGTTCATAAAAAGCAAGAGTTGTTCTGGCTGCCACCTTGGCTGTGGGAGCCAGGCCAGGACGTTCGGCATATTGGGGGCCAGTGCTAGGGAAAAGTGAAAAAAAGGTTCTTTTGAGGAGAGAGTGGCCAGGAAAGCCCGCAGCCCCAAAGTCTGGGTAGCAATGCAAGTAGTTCCCAGAGACCTTGAAAGAAAGCAAGACTTATTTCTGGCTGCCACCTTGGCTGTGGGAGCCAGGCCAGACGTTCGGCATATTGGGGTCCGGTGCTAGGGAAAAGTGAAAAAAAGGTTCTTTGGAGGATAGAGTGGCCAGGAAAGCCCGCAGCCCCAAAGTCTGGGTGGCAATGCAAGTAGTTCCCAGAGGCGTTCATAAAAAGCAAGAGTTGTTCTGGCTGCCACCTTGGCTGTGGGTGCCAGGCCAGGATGTTCGGCATATTGGGGTCCGGTGCTAGGGAAAAGTGAAAAAAAGGTTCTTTGGAGGATAGAGTGGCCAGGAAAGCCCGCAGCCCCAAAGTCTGGGTGGCAATGCAAGTAGTTCCCAGAGGCGTTCATAAAAAGCAAGAGTTGTTCTGGCTGCCACCTTGGCTGTGGGAGCCAGGCCAGGACGTTCGGCATATTGGGGTCCGGTGCTGGGGTAAAGTGAAAAAAAGGTTCTTTGGAGGATAGAGTGGCCAGGAAAGCCCGCAGCCCCAAAGTCTGGGTGGCAATGCAAGTAGTTCCCAGAGACCTTGAAAGAAAGCAAGAGTTGTTCTGGCTGCCACCTTGGCTGTGGGAGCCAGGCCAGGACGTTCGGCATATTGGAGGCCAGTGCTAGGGAAAAGTGAAAAAAAGGTTCTTTGGAGGATAGAGTGGCCAGGAAAGCCCGCAGCCCCAAAGTCTGGGTGGCAATGCAAGTAGTTCCCAGAGACCTTGAAAGAAAGCAAGAGTTGTTCTGGCTGCCACCTTGGCTGTGGGAGCCAGGCCAGGATGTTCGGCATATTGGAGGCCGGTGCTAGGGAAAAGTGAAAAAAAGGTGCTTTGAGGATAGAGTGGCCAGGAAAGCCCGCAGCCCCAAAGTCTGGGTGGCAATGCAAGTAGTTCCCAGAGACCTTGAAAGAAAGCAAGAGTTGTTCTGGCTGCTACGTTGGGTGTGGGAGCCAGGCCAGGACGTTCGGCATATCGGGGTCCGGTGCTGGGGTAAAGTGAAAAAAAGGTGCTTTTGAGGATAGAGTGGCCAGGAAAGCCCGCAGCCCCAAAGTCTGGGTGGCAATGCAAGTAGTTCCCAGAGGCGTTCATAAAAAGCAAGAGTTGTTCTGGCTGCCACCTTGGCTGTGGGTGCCAGGCCAGGATGTTCGGCATATTGGGGTCCGGTGCTAGGGAAAAGTGAAAAAAAGGATCTTTGGAGGATAGAGTGGCCAGGAAAGCCCGCAGCCCCAAAGTCTGGGTGGCAATGCAAGTAGTTCCCAGAGACCTTGAAAGAAAGCAAGAGTTGTTCTGGCTGCCACCTTGACTGTGGGAGCCAGGCCAGGACAATCGGCATATTGGGGTCCGGTGCTGGGGTAAAGTGAAAAAAAGGTTCTTTGGACGATAGAGTGGCCAGGAAAGCCCGCAGCCCCAAAGTCTGGGTAGCAATGCAAGTAGTTCCCAGAGACCTTGAAAGAAAGCAAGACTTATTTCTGGCTGCCACCTTGGCTGTGGGAGCCAGGCCAGGACGTTCGGCATATTGGGGGCCAGTGCTAGGGAAAAGTGAAAAAAAGGTTCTTTGGAGGATAGAGTGGCCAGGAAAGCCCGCAGCCCCAAAGTCTGGGTGGCAATGCAAGTAGTTCCCAGAGACCTTGAAAGAAAGCAAGAGTTGTTCTGGCTGCCACCTTGGCTGTGGGTGCCAGGCCAGGACGTTCGGCATATTGGGGTCCGGTGCTAGGGAAAAGTGAAAAAAAGGTTCTTTGGAGGATAGAGTGGCCAGGAAAGCCCGCAGCCCCAAAGTCTGGGTGGCAATGCAAGTAGTTCCCAGAGGCGTTCATAAAAAGCAAGAGTTGTTCTGGCTGCCACCTTGGCTGTGGGTGCCAGGCCAGGACGTTCGGCATATTGGGGTCCGGTGCTAGGGAAAAGTGAAAAAAAGGTTCTTTGGATGATAGAGTGGCCAGGAAAGCCCGCAGCCCCAAAGTCTGGGTGGCAATGCAAGTAGTTCCCAGAGACCTTGAAAGAAAGCAAGAGTTATTTCTGGCTGCCACCTTGGCTGTGGGAGCCAGGCCAGGACGTTCGGCATATTGGGGTCCGGTGCTGGGGTAAAGTGAAAAAAAGGTTCTTTGGAGGATAGAGTGGCCAGGAAAGCCCGCAGTCCTAAAGTCTGGGTGGCAATGCAAGTAGTTCCCAGAGGCGTTCATAAAAAGCAAGAGTTGTTCTAGCTGCCACCTTGGCTGTGGGAGCCAGGCCAGGACGTTCGGCATATTGGGGTCCAGTGCTAGGGAAAAGAGGAAAAAAAGGTTCTTTTGAGGATAGAGTGGCCAGGAAAGCCCGCAGCCCCAAAGTCTGGGTGGCAATGCAAGTAGTTCCCAGAGGCGTTCATAAAAAGCAAGAGTTGTTCTGGCTGCCACCTTGGGTGTGGGAGCCAGGCCAGGACGTTCGGCATATTGGGGGCCAGTGCTAGGGAAAAGTGAAAAAAAGGTTCTTTGGAGGATAGAGTGGCCAGGAAAGCCCGCAGCCCCAAAGTCTGGGTGGCAATGCAAGTAGTTCCCAGAGGCGTTCATAAAAAGCAAGAGCTGTTCTGGCTGCCACCTTGGCTGTGGGAGCCAGGCCAGGACGATCGGCATATTGGGGTCCGGTGCTAGGGAAAAGTGAAAAAAAGGTTCTTTGGAGGATAGAGTGGCCAGGAAAGCCCGCAGCCCCAAAGTCTGGGTGGCAATACAAGTAGTTCCCAGAGGCGTTCATAAAAAGCAAGAGTTGTTCTGGCTGCCACCTTGGCTGTGGGAGCCAGGCCAGGACGTTCGGCATATTGGGGGCCGGTGCTGGGGTAAAGTGAAAAAAAGGTTCTTTGGAGGATAGAGTGGCCAGGAAAGCCCGCAGCCCCAAAGTCTGGGTGGCAATGCAAGTAGTTCCCAGAGACCTTGAAAGAAAGCAAGAGTTGTTCTGGCTGCCACCTTGGGTGTGGGAGCCAGGCCAGGACGTTCGGCATATTGGAGGCCGGTGCTAGGGAAAAGTGAAAAAAAGGTGCTTTGAGGATAGAGTGGCCAGGAAAGCCCGCAGCCCCAAAGTCTGGGTGGCAATGCAAGTAGTTCCCAGAGACCTTGAAAGAAAGCAAGAGTTGTTCTGGCTGCCACCTTGACTGTGGGAGCCAGGCCAGGACAATCGGCATATTGGGGTCCGGTGCTGGGGTAAAGTGAAAAAAAGGTTCTTTTGAGGCTAGAGTGGCCAGGAAAGCCCGCAGCCCCAAAGTCTGGGTGGCAATGCAAGTAGTTCCCAGAGGCGTTCATAAAAAGCAAGAGTTGTTCTGGCTGCCACCTTGGCTGTGGGTGCCAGGCCAGGATGTTCGGCATATTGGGGTCCGGTGCTAGGGAAAAGTGAAAAAACGGTTCTTTTGAGGATAGAGTGGCAGGAAAGCCCGCAGCCCCAAAGTCTGGGTGGCAATGCAAGTAGTTCCCAGAGACCTTGAAAGAAAGCAAGAGTTGTTCTGGTTGCCACCTTGACTGTGGGAGCCAGGCCAGGACAATCGGCATATTGGGGTCCGGTGCTGGGGTAAAGTGAAAAAAAAGGTTCTTTGGAGGATAGAGTGGCCAGGAAAGCCCGCAGCCCCAAAGTCTGGGTAGCAGTGCAAGTAGTTCCCAGAGACCTTGAAAGAAAGCAAGAGTTATTTCTGGCTGCCAGCTTGGCTGTGGGAGCCAGGCCAGGACGTTCGGCATATTGGGGGCCAGTGCTGGGGTAAAGTGAAAAAAAGGTTCTTTGGAGGATAGAGTGGCCAGGAAAGCCCGCAGCCCCAAAGTCTGGGTGGCAATGCAAGTAGTTCCCAGAGACCTTGAAAGAAAGCAAGAGTTGTTCTGGCTGCCACCTTGGCTGTGGGAGCCAGGCCAGGACGTTCGGCATATTGGAGGCCAGTGCTAGGGAAAAGTGAAAAAAAGGTTCTTTGGAGGATAGAGTGGCCAGGAAAGCCTGCAGCCCCAAAGTCTGGGTGGCAATGCAAGTAGTTCCCAGAGGCGTTCATAAAAAGCAAGAGTTGTTCTGGCTGCCACCTTGGCTGTGGGTGCCAGGCCAGGACGTTCGGCATATTGGGGTCCGGTGCTAGGGAAAAGTGAAAAAAAGGTTCTTTGGAGGATAGAGTGGCCAGGAAAGCCCGCAGCCCCAAAGTCTGGGTGGCAATGCAAGTAGTTCCCAGAGACCTTGAAAGAAAGCAAGAGTTATTTCTGGCTGCCACCTTGGCTGTGGGAGCCAGGCCAGGATGTTCGGCATATTGGGGTCCGGTGCTGGGGTAAAGTGAAAAAAAGGTTCTTTGGAGGATAGAGTGGCCAGGAAAGCCCGCAGCCCCAAAGTCTGGGTGGCAATGCAAGTAGTTCCCAGAGGCGTTCATAAAAAGCAAGAGTTGTTCTGGCTGCCACCTTGGCTGTGGGTGCCAGGCCAGGATGTTCGGCATATTGGGGTCCGGTGCTAGGGAAAAGTGAAAAAACGGTTCTTTTGAGGATAGAGTGGCCAGGAAAGCCCGCAGCCCCAAAGTCTGGGTGGCAATGCAAGTAGTTCCCAGAGACCTTGAAAGAAAGCAAGAGTTGTTCTGGCTGCCACCTTGGCTGTGGGTGCCAGGCCAGGACGTTCGGCATATTGGGGTCCGGTGCTAGGGAAAAGTGAAAAAAAGGTTCTTTGGAGGATAGAGTGGCCAGGAAAGCCCGCAGCCCCAAAGTCTGGGTGGCAATGCAAGTAGTTCCCAGAGGCGTTCATAAAAAGCAAGAGTTGTTCTGGCTGCCACCTTGGCTGTGGGTGCCAGGCCAGGACGTTCGGCATATTGGGGTCCGGTGCTAGGGAAAAGTGAAAAAAAGGTTCTTTGGATGATAGAGTGGCCAGGAAAGCCCGCAGCCCCAAAGTCTGGGTGGCAATGCAAGTAGTTCCCAGAGACCTTGAAAGAAAGCAAGAGTTATTTCTGGCTGCCACCTTGGCTGTGGGAGCCAGGCCAGGACGTTCGGCATATTGGGGTCCGGTGCTGGGGTAAAGTGAAAAAAAGGTTCTTTGGAGGATAGAGTGGCCAGGAAAGCCCGCAGTCCTAAAGTCTGGGTGGCAATGCAAGTAGTTCCCAGAGGCGTTCATAAAAAGCAAGAGTTGTTCTAGCTGCCACCTTGGCTGTGGGAGCCAGGCCAGGACGTTCGGCATATTGGGGTCCAGTGCTAGGGAAAAGAGGAAAAAAAGGTTCTTTTGAGGATAGAGTGGCCAGGAAAGCCCGCAGCCCCAAAGTCTGGGTGGCAATACAAGTAGTTCCCAGAGGCGTTCATAAAAAGCAAGAGTTGTTCTGGCTGCCACCTTGGCTGTGGGAGCCAGGCCAGGACGTTCGGCATATTGGGGGCCGGTGCTGGGGTAAAGTGAAAAAAAGGTTCTTTGGAGGATAGAGTGGCCAGGAAAGCCCGCAGCCCCAAAGTCTGGGTGGCAATGCAAGTAGTTCCCAGAGACCTTGAAAGAAAGCAAGAGTTGTTCTGGCTGCCACCTTGGGTGTGGGAGCCAGGCCAGGACGTTCGGCATATTGGAGGCCGGTGCTAGGGAAAAGTGAAAAAAAGGTGCTTTGAGGATAGAGTGGCCAGGAAAGCCCGCAGCCCCAAAGTCTGGGTGGCAATGCAAGTAGTTCCCAGAGACCTTGAAAGAAAGCAAGAGTTGTTCTGGCTGCCACCTTGACTGTGGGAGCCAGGCCAGGACAATCGGCATATTGGGGTCCGGTGCTGGGGTAAAGTGAAAAAAAGGTTCTTTTGAGGCTAGAGTGGCCAGGAAAGCCCGCAGCCCCAAAGTCTGGGTGGCAATGCAAGTAGTTCCCAGAGGCGTTCATAAAAAGCAAGAGTTGTTCTGGCTGCCACCTTGGCTGTGGGTGCCAGGCCAGGATGTTCGGCATATTGGGGTCCGGTGCTAGGGAAAAGTGAAAAAACGGTTCTTTTGAGGATAGAGTGGCCAGGAAAGCCCGCAGCCCCAAAGTCTGGGTGGCAATGCAAGTAGTTCCCAGAGACCTTGAAAGAAAGCAAGAGTTGTTCTGGTTGCCACCTTGACTGTGGGAGCCAGGCCAGGACAATCGGCATATTGGGGTCCGGTGCTGGGGTAAAGTGAAAAAAAGGTTCTTTGGAGGATAGAGTGGCCAGGAAAGCCCGCAGCCCCAAAGTCTGGGTAGCAGTGCAAGTAGTTCCCAGAGACCTTGAAAGAAAGCAAGAGTTATTTCTGGCTGCCAGCTTGGCTGTGGGAGCCAGGCCAGGACGTTCGGCATATTGGGGGCCAGTGCTGGGGTAAAGTGAAAAAAAGGTTCTTTGGAGGATAGAGTGGCCAGGAAAGCCCGCAGCCCCAAAGTCTGGGTGGCAATGCAAGTAGTTCCCAGAGACCTTGAAAGAAAGCAAGAGTTGTTCTGGCTGCCACCTTGGCTGTGGGAGCCAGGCCAGGACGTTCGGCATATTGGAGGCCAGTGCTAGGGAAAAGTGAAAAAAAGGTTCTTTGGAGGATAGAGTGGCCAGGAAAGCCCGCAGCCCCAAAGTCTGGGTGGCAATGCAAGTAGTTCCCAGAGGCGTTCATAAAAAGCAAGAGTTGTTCTGGCTGCCACCTTGGCTGTGGGTGCCAGGCCAGGACGTTCGGCATATTGGGGTCCGGTGCTAGGGAAAAGTGAAAAAAAGGTTCTTTGGAGGATAGAGTGGCCAGGAAAGCCCGCAGCCCCAAAGTCTGGGTGGCAATGCAAGTAGTTCCCAGAGACCTTGAAAGAAAGCAAGAGTTATTTCTGGCTGCCACCTTGGCTGTGGGAGCCAGGCCAGGATGTTCGGCATATTGGGGTCCGGTGCTGGGGTAAAGTGAAAAAAAGGTTCTTTGGAGGATAGAGTGGCCAGGAAAGCCCGCAGCCCCAAAGTCTGGGTGGCAATGCAAGTAGTTCCCAGAGGCGTTCATAAAAAGCAAGAGTTGTTCTGGCTGCCACCTTGGCTGTGGGTGCCAGGCCAGGATGTTCGGCATATTGGGGTCCGGTGCTAGGGAAAAGTGAAAAAACGGTTCTTTTGAGGATAGAGTGGCCAGGAAAGCCCGCAGCCCCAAAGTCTGGGTGGCAATGCAAGTAGTTCCCAGAGACCTTGAAAGAAAGCAAGAGTTGTTCTGGTTGCCACCTTGACTGTGGGAGCCAGGCCAGGACAATCGGCATATTGGGGTCCGGTGCTGGGGTAAAGTGAAAAAAAGGTTCTTTGGAGGATAGAGTGGCCAGGAAAGCCCGCAGCCCCAAAGTCTGGGTAGCAGTGCAAGTAGTTCCCAGAGACCTTGAAAGAAAGCAAGAGTTATTTCTGGCTGCCAGCTTGGCTGTGGGAGCCAGGCCAGGACGTTCGGCATATTGGGGGCCAGTGCTGGGGTAAAGTGAAAAAAAGGTTCTTTGGAGGATAGAGTGGCCAGGAAAGCCCGCAGCCCCAAAGTCTGGGTGGCAATGCAAGTAGTTCACAGAGACCTTGAAAGAAAGCAAGAGTTGTTCTGGCTGCCACCTTGGCTGTGGGAGCCAGGCCAGGACGTTCGGCATATTGGAGGCCAGTGCTAGGGAAAAGTGAAAAAAAGGTTCTTTGGAGGATAGAGTGGCCAGGAAAGCCTGCAGCCCCAAAGTCTGGGTGGCAATGCAAGTAGTTCCCAGAGGCGTTCATAAAAAGCAAGAGTTGTTCTGGCTGCCACCTTGGCTGTGGGTGCCAGGCCAGGACGTTCGGCATATTGGGGTCCGGTGCTAGGGAAAAGTGAAAAAAAGGTTCTTTGGAGGATAGAGTGGCCAGGAAAGCCCGCAGCCCCAAAGTCTGGGTGGCAATGCAAGTAGTTCCCAGAGACCTTGAAAGAAAGCAAGAGTTATTTCTGGCTGCCACCTTGGCTGTGGGAGCCAGGCCAGGACGTTCGGCATATTGGGGTCCGGTGCTGGGGTAAAGTGAAAAAAAGGTTCTTTGGAGGATAGAGTGGCCAGGAAAGCCCGCAGCCCCAAAGTCTGGGTGGCAATGCAAGTAGTTCCCAGAGGCGTTCATAAAAAGCAAGAGTTGTTCTGGCTGCCAGCTTGGCTGTGGGAGCCAGGCCAGGACGTTCGGCATATTGGGGTCCGGTGCTAGGGAAAAGTGAAAAAAAGGTTCTTTGGAGGATAGAGTGGCCAGGAAAGCCCGCAGCCCCAAAGTCTGGGTGGCAATGCAAGTAGTTCCCAGAGACCTTGAAAGAAAGCAAGAGTTATTTCTGGCTGCCACCTTGGCTGTGGGAGCCAGGCCAGGACGTTCGGCATATTGGGGGCCGGTGCTAGGGAAAAGTGAAAAAAAGGTTCTTTGGAGGATAGAGTGGCCAGGAAAGCCCGCAGCCCCAAAGTCTGGGTGGCAATGCAAGTAGTTCCCAGAGACCTTGAAAGAAAGCAAGAGTTATTTCTGACTGCCACCTTGGCTGTGGGAGCCAGGCCAGGACGTTCGGCATATTGGGGTCCGGTGCTGGGGAAAAGTGAAAAAAAGGTTCTTTGGAGGATAGAGTGGCCAGGAAAGCCCGCAGCCCCAAAGTCTGGGTGGCAATGCAAGTAGTTCCCAGAGGCGTTCATAAAAAGCAAGAGTTGTTCTGGCTGCCAGCTTGGCTGTGGGTGCCAGGCCAGGACGTTCGGCATATTGGGGTCCGGTGCTAGGGAAAAGTGAAAAAAAGGTGCTTTGGAGGATAGAGTGGCCAGGAAAGCCCGCAGCCCCAAAGTCTGGGTGGCAATGCAAGTAGTTCCCAGAGGCGTTCATAAAAAGCAAGAGTTGTTCTGGCTGCCACCTTGGCTGTGGGAGCCAGGCCAGGACGTTCGGCATATTGGGGTCCGGTGCTGGGGTAAAGTGAAAAAAAGGTTCTTTGGAGGATAGAGTGGCCAGGAAAGCCCGCAGCCCCAAAGTCTGGGTAGCAATGCAAGTAGTTCCCAGAGACCTTGAAAGAAAGCAAGAGTTATTTCTGGCTGCCACCTTGGCTGTGGGAGCCAGGCCAGGACGTTCGGCATATTGGGGTCCGGTGCTAGGGAAAAGTGAAAAAAAGGTTCTTTGGAGGATAGAGTGGCCAGGAAAGCCCACAGCCCCAAAGTCTGGGTAGCAATGCAAGTAGTTCCCAGAGGCGTTCATAAAAAGCAAGAGTTGTTCTGGCTGCCACCTTGGCTGTGGGTGCCAGGCCAGGACGTTCGGCATATTGGGGTCCGGTGCTAGGGAAAAGTGAAAAAAAGGTTCTTTGGAGGATAGAGTGGCCAGGAAAGCCCGCAGCCCCAAAGTCTGGGTGGCAATGCAAGTAGTTCCCAGAGGCGTTCATAAGAAGCAAGAGTTGTTCTGGCTGCCACCTTGGCTGTGGGAGCCAGGCCAGGACGTTCGGCATATTGGGGCCGGTGCTGGGGTAAAGTGAAAAAAAGGTTCTTTGGAGGATAGAGTGGCCAGGAAAGCCCGCAGCCCCAAAGTCTGGGTGGCAATGCAAGTAGTTCCCAGAGACCTTGAAAGAAAGCAAGAGTTGTTCTGGCTGCCACCTTGGCTGTGGGTGCCAGGCCAGGACGTTCGGCATATTGGGGTCCGGTGCTAGGGAAAAGTGAAAAAAAGGTTCTTTGGAGGATAGAGTGGCCAGGAAAGCCCGCAGCCCCAAAGTCTGGGTGGCAATGCAAGTAGTTCCCAGAGGCGTTCATAAAAAGCAAGAGTTGTTCTGGCTGCCACCTTGGCTGTGGGTGCCAGGCCAGGACGTTCGGCATATTGGGGTCCGGTGCTAGGGAAAAGTGAAAAAAAGGTTCTTTGGATGATAGAGTGGCCAGGAAAGCCCGCAGCCCCAAAGTCTGGGTGGCAATGCAAGTAGTTCCCAGAGACCTTGAAAGAAAGCAAGAGTTATTTCTGGCTGCCACCTTGGCTGTGGGAGCCAGGCCAGGACGTTCGGCATATTGGGGTCCGGTGCTGGGGTAAAGTGAAAAAAAGGTTCTTTGGAGGATAGAGTGGCCAGGAAAGCCCGCAGCCCCAAAGTCTGGGTGGCAATGCAAGTAGTTCCCAGAGGCGTTCATAAAAAGCAAGAGTTGTTCTAGCTGCCACCTTGGCTGTGGGAGCCAGGCCAGGACGTTCGGCATATTGGGGTCCAGTGCTAGGGAAAAGAGGAAAAAAAGGTTCTTTTGAGGATAGAGTGGCCAGGAAAGCCCGCAGCCCCAAAGTCTGGGTGGCAATGCAAGTAGTTCCCAGAGACCTTGAAAGAAAGCAAGAGTTGTTCTGGCTGCCACCTTGGCTGTGGGAGCCAGGCCAGGACGTTCGGCATATTGGGGTCCGGTGCTAGGGAAAAGTGAAAAAAAGGTTCTTTGGAGGATAGAGTGGCCAGGAAAGCCCGCAGCCCCAAAGTCTGGGTGGCAATGCAAGTAGTTCCCAGAGGCGTTCATAAAAAGCAAGAGTTGTTCTGGCTGCCACCTTGGCTGTGGGTGCCAGGCCAGGACGTTCGGCATATTGGGGTCCGGTGCTAGGGAAAAGTGAAAAAAAGGTTCTTTGGATGATAGAGTGGCCAGGAAAGCCCGCAGCCCCAAAGTCTGGGTGGCAATGCAAGTAGTTCCCAGAGACCTTGAAAGAAAGCAAGAGTTATTTCTGGCTGCCACCTTGGCTGTGGGAGCCAGGCCAGGACGTTCGGCATATTGGGGTCCGGTGCTGGGGTAAAGTGAAAAAAAGGTTCTTTGGAGGATAGAGTGGCCAGGAAAGCCCGCAGTCCTAAAGTCTGGGTGGCAATGCAAGTAGTTCCCAGAGGCGTTCATAAAAAGCAAGAGTTGTTCTAGCTGCCACCTTGGCTGTGGGAGCCAGGCCAGGACGTTCGGCATATTGGGGTCCAGTGCTAGGGAAAAGAGGAAAAAAAGGTTCTTTTGAGGATAGAGTGGCCAGGAAAGCCCGCAGCCCCAAAGTCTGGGTGGCAATGCAAGTAGTTCCCAGAGGCGTTCATAAAAAGCAAGAGTTGTTCTGGCTGCCACCTTGGGTGTGGGAGCCAGGCCAGGACGTTCGGCATATTGGGGGCCAGTGCTAGGGAAAAGTGAAAAAAAGGTTCTTTGGAGGATAGAGTGGCCAGGAAAGCCCGCAGCCCCAAAGTCTGGGTGGCAATGCAAGTAGTTCCCAGAGGCGTTCATAAAAAGCAAGAGCTGTTCTGGCTGCCACCTTGGCTGTGGGAGCCAGGCCAGGACGATCGGCATATTGGGGTCCGGTGCTAGGGAAAAGTGAAAAAAAGGTTCTTTGGAGGATAGAGTGGCCAGGAAAGCCCGCAGCCCCAAAGTCTGGGTGGCAATACAAGTAGTTCCCAGAGGCGTTCATAAAAAGCAAGAGTTGTTCTGGCTGCCACCTTGGCTGTGGGAGCCAGGCCAGGACGTTCGGCATATTGGGGGCCGGTGCTGGGGTAAAGTGAAAAAAAGGTTCTTTGGAGGATAGAGTGGCCAGGAAAGCCCGCAGCCCCAAAGTCTGGGTGGCAATGCAAGTAGTTCCCAGAGACCTTGAAAGAAAGCAAGAGTTGTTCTGGCTGCCACCTTGGGTGTGGGAGCCAGGCCAGGACGTTCGGCATATTGGAGGCCGGTGCTAGGGAAAAGTGAAAAAAAGGTGCTTTGAGGATAGAGTGGCCAGGAAAGCCCGCAGCCCCAAAGTCTGGGTGGCAATGCAAGTAGTTCCCAGAGACCTTGAAAGAAAGCAAGAGTTGTTCTGGCTGCCACCTTGACTGTGGGAGCCAGGCCAGGACAATCGGCATATTGGGGTCCGGTGCTGGGGTAAAGTGAAAAAAAGGTTCTTTTGAGGCTAGAGTGGCCAGGAAAGCCCGCAGCCCCAAAGTCTGGGTGGCAATGCAAGTAGTTCCCAGAGGCGTTCATAAAAAGCAAGAGTTGTTCTGGCTGCCACCTTGGCTGTGGGTGCCAGGCCAGGATGTTCGGCATATTGGGGTCCGGTGCTAGGGAAAAGTGAAAAAACGGTTCTTTTGAGGATAGAGTGGCCAGGAAAGCCCGCAGCCCCAAAGTCTGGGTGGCAATGCAAGTAGTTCCCAGAGACCTTGAAAGAAAGCAAGAGTTGTTCTGGTTGCCACCTTGACTGTGGGAGCCAGGCCAGGACGTTCGGCATATTGGGGTCCGGTGCTGGGGTAAAGTGAAAAAAAGGTTCTTTGGAGGATAGAGTGGCCAGGAAAGCCCGCAGCCCCAAAGTCTGGGTAGCAGTGCAAGTAGTTCCCAGAGACCTTGAAAGAAAGCAAGAGTTATTTCTGGCTGCCAGCTTGGCTGTGGGAGCCAGGCCAGGACGTTCGGCATATTGGGGGCCAGTGCTGGGGTAAAGTGAAAAAAAGGTTCTTTGGAGGATAGAGTGGCCAGGAAAGCCCGCAGCCCCAAAGTCTGGGTGGCAATGCAAGTAGTTCCCAGAGGCGTTCATAAAAAGCAAGAGCTGTTCTGGCTGCCACCTTGGCTGTGGGAGCCAGGCCAGGACGATCGGCATATTGGGGTCCGGTGCTAGGGAAAAGTGAAAAAAAGGTTCTTTGGAGGATAGAGTGGCCAGGAAAGCCCGCAGCCCCAAAGTCTGGGTGGCAATACAAGTAGTTCCCAGAGGCGTTCATAAAAAGCAAGAGTTGTTCTGGCTGCCACCTTGGCTGTGGGAGCCAGGCCAGGACGTTCGGCATATTGGGGGCCGGTGCTGGGGTAAAGTGAAAAAAAGGTTCTTTGGAGGATAGAGTGGCCAGGAAAGCCCGCAGCCCCAAAGTCTGGGTGGCAATGCAAGTAGTTCCCAGAGACCTTGAAAGAAAGCAAGAGTTGTTCTGGCTGCCACCTTGGGTGTGGGAGCCAGGCCAGGACGTTCGGCATATTGGAGGCCGGTGCTAGGGAAAAGTGAAAAAAAGGTGCTTTGAGGATAGAGTGGCCAGGAAAGCCCGCAGCCCCAAAGTCTGGGTGGCAATGCAAGTAGTTCCCAGAGACCTTGAAAGAAAGCAAGAGTTGTTCTGGCTGCCACCTTGACTGTGGGAGCCAGGCCAGGACAATCGGCATATTGGGGTCCGGTGCTGGGGTAAAGTGAAAAAAAGGTTCTTTTGAGGCTAGAGTGGCCAGGAAAGCCCGCAGCCCCAAAGTCTGGGTGGCAATGCAAGTAGTTCCCAGAGGCGTTCATAAAAAGCAAGAGTTGTTCTGGCTGCCACCTTGGCTGTGGGTGCCAGGCCAGGATGTTCGGCATATTGGGGTCCGGTGCTAGGGAAAAGTGAAAAAACGGTTCTTTTGAGGATAGAGTGGCCAGGAAAGCCCGCAGCCCCAAAGTCTGGGTGGCAATGCAAGTAGTTCCCAGAGACCTTGAAAGAAAGCAAGAGTTGTTCTGGTTGCCACCTTGACTGTGGGAGCCAGGCCAGGACGTTCGGCATATTGGGGTCCGGTGCTGGGGTAAAGTGAAAAAAAGGTTCTTTGGAGGATAGAGTGGCCAGGAAAGCCCGCAGCCCCAAAGTCTGGGTAGCAGTGCAAGTAGTTCCCAGAGACCTTGAAAGAAAGCAAGAGTTATTTCTGGCTGCCAGCTTGGCTGTGGGAGCCAGGCCAGGACGTTCGGCATATTGGGGGCCAGTGCTGGGGTAAAGTGAAAAAAAGGTTCTTTGGAGGATAGAGTGGCCAGGAAAGCCCGCAGCCCCAAAGTCTGGGTGGCAATGCAAGTAGTTCCCAGAGACCTTGAAAGAAAGCAAGAGTTGTTCTGGCTGCCACCTTGGCTGTGGGAGCCAGGCCAGGACGTTCGGCATATTGGAGGCCAGTGCTAGGGAAAAGTGAAAAAAAGGTTCTTTGGAGGATAGAGTGGCCAGGAAAGCCTGCAGCCCCAAAGTCTGGGTGGCAATGCAAGTAGTTCCCAGAGGCGTTCATAAAAAGCAAGAGTTGTTCTGGCTGCCACCTTGGCTGTGGGTGCCAGGCCAGGACGTTCGGCATATTGGGGTCCGGTGCTAGGGAAAAGTGAAAAAAAGGTTCTTTGGAGGATAGAGTGGCCAGGAAAGCCCGCAGCCCCAAAGTCTGGGTGGCAATGCAAGTAGTTCCCAGAGACCTTGAAAGAAAGCAAGAGTTATTTCTGGCTGCCACCTTGGCTGTGGGAGCCAGGCCAGGATGTTCGGCATATTGGGGTCCGGTGCTGGGGTAAAGTGAAAAAAAGGTTCTTTGGAGGATAGAGTGGCCAGGAAAGCCCGCAGCCCCAAAGTCTGGGTGGCAATGCAAGTAGTTCCCAGAGGCGTTCATAAAAAGCAAGAGTTGTTCTGGCTGCCACCTTGGCTGTGGGTGCCAGGCCAGGATGTTCGGCATATTGGGGTCCGGTGCTAGGGAAAAGTGAAAAAACGGTTCTTTTGAGGATAGAGTGGCCAGGAAAGCCCGCAGCCCCAAAGTCTGGGTGGCAATGCAAGTAGTTCCCAGAGACCTTGAAAGAAAGCAAGAGTTGTTCTGGTTGCCACCTTGACTGTGGGAGCCAGGCCAGGACAATCGGCATATTGGGGTCCGGTGCTGGGGTAAAGTGAAAAAAAGGTTCTTTGGAGGATAGAGTGGCCAGGAAAGCCCGCAGCCCCAAAGTCTGGGTAGCAGTGCAAGTAGTTCCCAGAGACCTTGAAAGAAAGCAAGAGTTATTTCTGGCTGCCAGCTTGGCTGTGGGAGCCAGGCCAGGACGTTCGGCATATTGGGGGCCAGTGCTGGGGTAAAGTGAAAAAAAGGTTCTTTGGAGGATAGAGTGGCCAGGAAAGCCCGCAGCCCCAAAGTCTGGGTGGCAATGCAAGTAGTTCACAGAGACCTTGAAAGAAAGCAAGAGTTGTTCTGGCTGCCACCTTGGCTGTGGGAGCCAGGCCAGGACGTTCGGCATATTGGAGGCCAGTGCTAGGGAAAAGTGAAAAAAAGGTTCTTTGGAGGATAGAGTGGCCAGGAAAGCCTGCAGCCCCAAAGTCTGGGTGGCAATGCAAGTAGTTCCCAGAGGCGTTCATAAAAAGCAAGAGTTGTTCTGGCTGCCACCTTGGCTGTGGGTGCCAGGCCAGGACGTTCGGCATATTGGGGTCCGGTGCTAGGGAAAAGTGAAAAAAAGGTTCTTTGGAGGATAGAGTGGCCAGGAAAGCCCGCAGCCCCAAAGTCTGGGTGGCAATGCAAGTAGTTCCCAGAGACCTTGAAAGAAAGCAAGAGTTATTTCTGGCTGCCACCTTGGCTGTGGGAGCCAGGCCAGGACGTTCGGCATATTGGGGTCCGGTGCTGGGGTAAAGTGAAAAAAAGGTTCTTTGGAGGATAGAGTGGCCAGGAAAGCCCGCAGCCCCAAAGTCTGGGTGGCAATGCAAGTAGTTCCCAGAGGCGTTCATAAAAAGCAAGAGTTGTTCTGGCTGCCAGCTTGGCTGTGGGAGCCAGGCCAGGACGTTCGGCATATTGGGGTCCGGTGCTAGGGAAAAGTGAAAAAAAGGTTCTTTGGAGGATAGAGTGGCCAGGAAAGCCCGCAGCCCCAAAGTCTGGGTGGCAATGCAAGTAGTTCCCAGAGACCTTGAAAGAAAGCAAGAGTTATTTCTGGCTGCCACCTTGGCTGTGGGAGCCAGGCCAGGACGTTCGGCATATTGGGGGCCGGTGCTAGGGAAAAGTGAAAAAAAGGTTCTTTGGAGGATAGAGTGGCCAGGAAAGCCCGCAGCCCCAAAGTCTGGGTGGCAATGCAAGTAGTTCCCAGAGACCTTGAAAGAAAGCAAGAGTTATTTCTGACTGCCACCTTGGCTGTGGGAGCCAGGCCAGGACGTTCGGCATATTGGGGTCCGGTGCTGGGGAAAAGTGAAAAAAAGGTTCTTTGGAGGATAGAGTGGCCAGGAAAGCCCGCAGCCCCAAAGTCTGGGTGGCAATGCAAGTAGTTCCCAGAGGCGTTCATAAAAAGCAAGAGTTGTTCTGGCTGCCACCTTGGCTGTGGGTGCCAGGCCAGGACGTTCGGCATATTGGGGTCCGGTGCTAGGGAAAAGTGAAAAAAAGGTGCTTTGGAGGATAGAGTGGCCAGGAAAGCCCGCAGCCCCAAAGTCTGGGTGGCAATGCAAGTAGTTCCCAGAGGCGTTCATAAAAAGCAAGAGTTGTTCTGGCTGCCACCTTGGCTGTGGGAGCCAGGCCAGGACGTTCGGCATATTGGGGTCCGGTGCTGGGGTAAAGTGAAAAAAAGGTTCTTTGGAGGATAGAGTGGCCAGGAAAGCCCGCAGCCCCAAAGTCTGGGTAGCAATGCAAGTAGTTCCCAGAGACCTTGAAAGAAAGCAAGAGTTATTTCTGGCTGCCACCTTGGCTGTGGGAGCCAGGCCAGGACGTTCGGCATATTGGGGTCCGGTGCTAGGGAAAAGTGAAAAAAAGGTTCTTTGGAGGATAGAGTGGCCAGGAAAGCCCACAGCCCCAAAGTCTGGGTAGCAATGCAAGTAGTTCCCAGAGGCGTTCATAAAAAGCAAGAGTTGTTCTGGCTGCCACCTTGGCTGTGGGTGCCAGGCCAGGACGTTCGGCATATTGGGGTCCGGTGCTAGGGAAAAGTGAAAAAAAGGTTCTTTGGAGGATAGAGTGGCCAGGAAAGCCCGCAGCCCCAAAGTCTGGGTGGCAATGCAAGTAGTTCCCAGAGGCGTTCATAAGAAGCAAGAGTTGTTCTGGCTGCCACCTTGGCTGTGGGAGCCAGGCCAGGACGTTCGGCATATTGGGGCCGGTGCTGGGGTAAAGTGAAAAAAAGGTTCTTTGGAGGATAGAGTGGCCAGGAAAGCCCGCAGCCCCAAAGTCTGGGTGGCAATGCAAGTAGTTCCCAGAGACCTTGAAAGAAAGCAAGAGTTGTTCTGGCTGCCACCTTGGCTGTGGGTGCCAGGCCAGGACGTTCGGCATATTGGGGTCCGGTGCTAGGGAAAAGTGAAAAAAAGGTTCTTTGGAGGATAGAGTGGCCAGGAAAGCCCGCAGCCCCAAAGTCTGGGTGGCAATGCAAGTAGTTCCCAGAGGCGTTCATAAAAAGCAAGAGTTGTTCTGGCTGCCACCTTGGCTGTGGGTGCCAGGCCAGGACGTTCGGCATATTGGGGTCCGGTGCTAGGGAAAAGTGAAAAAAAGGTTCTTTGGATGATAGAGTGGCCAGGAAAGCCCGCAGCCCCAAAGTCTGGGTGGCAATGCAAGTAGTTCCCAGAGACCTTGAAAGAAAGCAAGAGTTATTTCTGGCTGCCACCTTGGCTGTGGGAGCCAGGCCAGGACGTTCGGCATATTGGGGTCCGGTGCTGGGGTAAAGTGAAAAAAAGGTTCTTTGGAGGATAGAGTGGCCAGGAAAGCCCGCAGCCCTAAAGTCTGGGTGGCAATGCAAGTAGTTCCCAGAGGCGTTCATAAAAAGCAAGAGTTGTTCTAGCTGCCACCTTGGCTGTGGGAGCCAGGCCAGGACGTTCGGCATATTGGGGTCCAGTGCTAGGGAAAAGAGGAAAAAAAGGTTCTTTTGAGGATAGAGTGGCCAGGAAAGCCCGCAGCCCCAAAGTCTGGGTGGCAATGCAAGTAGTTCCCAGAGGCGTTCATAAAAAGCAAGAGTTGTTCTGGCTGCCACCTTGGGTGTGGGAGCCAGGCCAGGACGTTCGGCATATTGGGGGCCAGTGCTAGGGAAAAGTGAAAAAAAGGTTCTTTGGAGGATAGAGTGGCCAGGAAAGCCCGCAGCCCCAAAGTCTGGGTGGCAATGCAAGTAGTTCCCAGAGGCGTTCATAAAAAGCAAGAGCTGTTCTGGCTGCCACCTTGGCTGTGGGAGCCAGGCCAGGACGATCGGCATATTGGGGTCCGGTGCTAGGGAAAAGTGAAAAAAAGGTTCTTTGGAGGATAGAGTGGCCAGGAAAGCCCGCAGCCCCAAAGTCTGGGTGGCAATACAAGTAGTTCCCAGAGGCGTTCATAAAAAGCAAGAGTTGTTCTGGCTGCCACCTTGGCTGTGGGAGCCAGGCCAGGACGTTCGGCATATTGGGGTCCGGTGCTGGGGTAAAGTGAAAAAAAGGTTCTTTGGAGGATAGAGTGGCCAGGAAAGCCCGCAGCCCTAAAGTCTGGGTGGCAATGCAAGTAGTTCCCAGAGGCGTTCATAAAAAGCAAGAGTTGTTCTAGCTGCCACCTTGGCTGTGGGAGCCAGGCCAGGACGTTCGGCATATTGGGGTCCAGTGCTAGGGAAAAGAGGAAAAAAAGGTTCTTTTGAGGATAGAGTGGCCAGGAAAGCCCGCAGCCCCAAAGTCTGGGTGGCAATGCAAGTAGTTCCCAGAGGCGTTCATAAAAAGCAAGAGTTGTTCTGGCTGCCACCTTGGGTGTGGGAGCCAGGCCAGGACGTTCGGCATATTGGGGGCCAGTGCTAGGGAAAAGTGAAAAAAAGGTTCTTTGGAGGATAGAGTGGCCAGGAAAGCCCGCAGCCCCAAAGTCTGGGTGGCAATGCAAGTAGTTCCCAGAGGCGTTCATAAAAAGCAAGAGCTGTTCTGGCTGCCACCTTGGCTGTGGGAGCCAGGCCAGGACGATCGGCATATTGGGGTCCGGTGCTAGGGAAAAGTGAAAAAAAGGTTCTTTGGAGGATAGAGTGGCCAGGAAAGCCCGCAGCCCCAAAGTCTGGGTGGCAATACAAGTAGTTCCCAGAGGCGTTCATAAAAAGCAAGAGTTGTTCTGGCTGCCACCTTGGCTGTGGGAGCCAGGCCAGGACGTTCGGCATATTGGGGTCCGGTGCTGGGGTAAAGTGAAAAAAAGGTTCTTTGGAGGATAGAGTGGCCAGGAAAGCCCGCAGCCCCAAAGTCTGGGTGGCAATGCAAGTAGTTCCCAGAGACCTTGAAAGAAAGCAAGAGTTGTTCTGGCTGCCACCTTGGGTGTGGGAGCCAGGCCAGGACGTTCGGCATATTGGAGGCCGGTGCTAGGGAAAAGTGAAAAAAAGGTGCTTTGAGGATAGAGTGGCCAGGAAAGCCCGCAGCCCCAAAGTCTGGGTGGCAATGCAAGTAGTTCCCAGAGACCTTGAAAGAAAGCAAGAGTTGTTCTGGCTGCCACCTTGGCTGTGGGAGCCAGGCCAGGACGTTCGGCATATTGGGGACCGGTGCTGGGGTAAAGTGAAAAAAAGGTTCTTTTGAGGCTAGAGTGGCCAGGAAAGCCCGCAGCCCCAAAGTCTGGGTGGCAATGCAAGTAGTTCCCAGAGGCGTTCATAAAAAGCAAGAGTTGTTCTGGCTGCCACCTTGGCTGTGGGTGCCAGGCCAGGATGTTCGGCATATTGGGGTCCGGTGCTAGGGAAAAGTGAAAAAACGGTTCTTTTGAGGATAGAGTGGCCAGGAAAGCCCGCAGCCCCAAAGTCTGGGTGGCAATGCAAGTAGTTCCCAGAGACCTTGAAAGAAAGCAAGAGTTGTTCTGGTTGCCACCTTGACTGTGGGAGCCAGGCCAGGACAATCGGCATATTGGGGTCCGGTGCTGGGGTAAAGTGAAAAAAAGGTTCTTTGGAGGATAGAGTGGCCAGGAAAGCCCGCAGCCCCAAAGTCTGGGTAGCAGTGCAAGTAGTTCCCAGAGACCTTGAAAGAAAGCAAGAGTTATTTCTGGCTGCCACCTTGGCTGTGGGAGCCAGGCCAGGACGTTCGGCATATTGGGGGCCAGTGCTGGGGTAAAGTGAAAAAAAGGTTCTTTGGAGGATAGAGTGGCCAGGAAAGCCCGCAGCCCCAAAGTCTGGGTGGCAATGCAAGTAGTTCACAGAGACCTTGAAAGAAAGCAAGAGTTGTTCTGGCTGCCACCTTGGCTGTGGGAGCCAGGCCAGGACGTTCGGCATATTGGAGGCCAGTGCTAGGGAAAAGTGAAAAAAAGGTTCTTTGGAGGATAGAGTGGCCAGGAAAGCCTGCAGCCCCAAAGTCTGGGTGGCAATGCAAGTAGTTCCCAGAGGCGTTCATAAAAAGCAAGAGTTGTTCTGGCTGCCACCTTGGCTGTGGGTGCCAGGCCAGGACGTTCGGCATATTGGGGTCCGGTGCTAGGGAAAAGTGAAAAAAAGGTTCTTTGGAGGATAGAGTGGCCAGGAAAGCCCGCAGCCCCAAAGTCTGGGTGGCAATGCAAGTAGTTCCCAGAGACCTTGAAAGAAAGCAAGAGTTATTTCTGGCTGCCACCTTGGCTGTGGGAGCCAGGCCAGGATGTTCGGCATATTGGGGTCCGGTGCTGGGGTAAAGTGAAAAAAAGGTTCTTTGGAGGATAGAGTGGCCAGGAAAGCCCGCAGCCCCAAAGTCTGGGTGGCAATGCAAGTAGTTCCCAGAGGCGTTCATAAAAAGCAAGAGTTGTTCTGGCTGCCAGCTTGGCTGTGGGAGCCAGGCCAGGACGTTCGGCATATTGGGGTCCGGTGCTAGGGAAAAGTGAAAAAAAGGTGCTTTGGAGGATAGAGTGGCCAGGAAAGCCCGCAGCCCCAAAGTCTGGGTGGCAATGCAAGTAGTTCCCAGAGACCTTGAAAGAAAGCAAGAGTTATTTCTGGCTGCCACCTTGGCTGTGGGAGCCAGGCCAGGACGTTCGGCATATTGGGGTCCGGTGCTAGGGAAAAGTGAAAAAAAGGTTCTTTGGAGGATAGAGTGGCCAGGAAAGCCCACAGCCCCAAAGTCTGGGTGGCAATGCAAGTAGTTCCCAGAGGCGTTCATAAAAAGCAAGAGCTGTTCTGGCTGCCACCTTGGCTGTGGGAGCCAGGCCAGGACGTTCGGCATATTGGGGGCCGGTGCTAGGGAAAAGTGAAAAAAAGGTTCTTTGGAGGATAGAGTGGCCAGGAAAGCCCGCAGCCCCAAAGTCTGGGTAGCAATGCAAGTAGTTCCCAGAGACCTTGAAAGAAAGCAAGACTTATTTCTGGCTGCCACCTTGGCTGTGGGAGCCAGGCCAGGACGTTCGGCATATTGGGGTCCGGTGCTAGGGAAAAGTGAAAAAAAGGTTCTTTGGAGGATAGAGTGGCCAGGAAAGCCCACAGCCCCAAAGTCTGGGTGGCAATGCAAGTAGTTCCCAGAGGCGTTCATAAAAAGCAAGAGTTGTTCTGGCTGCCACCTTGGCTGTGGGTGCCAGGCCAGGACGTTCGGCATATTGGGGTCCGGTGCTAGGGAAAAGTGAAAAAAAGGTTCTTTGGAGGATAGAGTGGCCAGGAAAGCCCGCAGCCCCAAAGTCTGGGTGGCAATGCAAGTAGTTCCCAGAGGCGTTCATAAAAAGCAAGAGTTGTTCTGGCTGCCACCTTGGCTGTGGGTGCCAGGCCAGGACGTTCGGCATATTGGGGTCCGGTGCTAGGGAAAAGTGAAAAAAAGGTTCTTTGGAGGATAGAGTGGCCAGGAAAGCCCGCAGCCCCAAAGTCTGGGTGGCAATGCAAGTAGTTCCCAGAGACCTTGAAAGAAAGCAAGAGTTATTTCTGGCTGCCACCTTGGCTGTGGGAGCCAGGCCAGGACAATCGGCATATTGGGGTCCGGTGCTGGGGTAAAGTGAAAAAAAGGTTCTTTTGAGGATAGAGTGGCCAGGAAAGCCCGCAGCCCCAAAGTCTGGGTGGCAATGCAAGTAGTTCCCAGAGGCGTTCATAAAAAGCAAGAGTTGTTCTAGCTGCCACCTTGGCTGTGGGAGCCAGGCCAGGACGTTCGGCATATTGGGGTCCAGTGCTAGGGAAAAGAGGAAAAAAAGGTTCTTTTGAGGATAGAGTGGCCAGGAAAGCCCGCAGCCCCAAAGTCTGGGTGGCAATGCAAGTAGTTCCCAGAGGCGTTCATAAAAAGCAAGAGTTGTTCTGGCTGCCACCTTGGCTGTGGGAGCCAGGCCAGGACGTTCGGCATATTGGGGGCCAGTGCTAGGGAAAAGTGAAAAAAAGGTTCTTTTGAGGAGAGAGTGGCCAGGAAAGCCCGCAGCCCCAAAGTCTGGGTAGCAATGCAAGTAGTTCCCAGAGACCTTGAAAGAAAGCAAGACTTATTTCTGGCTGCCACCTTGGCTGTGGGAGCCAGGCCAGGACGTTCGGCATATTGGGGTCTGGTGCTAGGGAAAAGTGAAAAAAAGGTTCTTTGGAGGATAGAGTGGCCAGGAAAGCCCACAGCCCCAAAGTCTGGGTGGCAATGCAAGTAGTTCCCAGAGGCGTTCATAAAAAGCAAGAGTTGTTCTGGCTGCCACCTTGGCTGTGGGTGCCAGGCCAGGACGTTCGGCATATTGGGGTCCGGTGCTAGGGAAAAGTGAAAAAAAGGTGCTTTGGAGGATAGAGTGGCCAGGAAAGCCCGCAGCCCCAAAGTCTGGGTGGCAATGCAAGTAGTTCCCAGAGGCGTTCATAAGAAGCAAGAGTTGTTCTGGCTGCCACCTTGGCTGTGGGAGCCAGGCCAGGACGTTCGGCATATTGGGGTCCGGTGCTGGGGTAAAGTGAAAAAAAGGTTCTTTGGAGGATAGAGTGGCCAGGAAAGCCCGCAGCCCCAAAGTCTGGGTGGCAATGCAAGTAGTTCCCAGAGACCTTGAAAGAAAGCAAGAGTTGTTCTGGCTGCCACCTTGGCTGTGGGAGCCAGGCCAGGACGTTCGGCATATTGGAGGCCAGTGCTAGGGAAAAGTGAAAAAAAGGTTCTTTGGAGGATAGAGTGGCCAGGAAAGCCCGCAGCCCCAAAGTCTGGGTGGCAATGCAAGTAGTTCCCAGAGACCTTGAAAGAAAGCAAGAGTTGTTCTGGCTGCCACCTTGGCTGTGGGAGCCAGGCCAGGACGTTCGGCATATTGGAGGCCGGTGCTAGGGAAAAGTGAAAAAAAGGTGCTTTGAGGATAGAGTGGCCAGGAAAGCCCGCAGCCCCAAAGTCTGGGTGGCAATGCAAGTAGTTCCCAGAGACCTTGAAAGAAAGCAAGAGTTGTTCTGGCTGCTACGTTGGGTGTGGGAGCCAGGCCAGGACGTTCGGCATATCGGGGTCCGGTGCTGGGGTAAAGTGAAAAAAAGGTGCTTTTGAGGATAGAGTGGCCAGGAAAGCCCGCAGCCCCAAAGTCTGGGTGGCAATGCAAGTAGTTCCCAGAGGCGTTCATAAAAAGTAAGAGTTGTTCTGGCTGCCACCTTGGGTGTGGGAGCCAGGCCAGGATGTTCGGCATATTGGGGTCCGGTGCTAGGGAAAAGTGAAAAAAAGGATCTTTGGAGGATAGAGTGGCCAGGAAAGCCCGCAGCCCCAAAGTCTGGGTGGCAATGCAAGTAGTTCCCAGAGACCTTGAAAGAAAGCAAGAGTTGTTCTGGCTGCCACCTTGACTGTGGGAGCCAGGCCAGGACAATCGGCATATTGGGGTCCGGTGCTGGGGTAAAGTGAAAAAAAGGTTCTTTGGAGGATAGAGTGGCCAGGAAAGCCCGCAGCCCCAAAGTCTGGGTAGCAATGCAAGTAGTTCCCAGAGACCTTGAAAGAAAGCAAGACTTATTTCTGGCTGCCACCTTGGCTGTGGGAGCCAGGCCAGGACGTTCGGCATATTGGGGGCCAGTGCTAGGGAAAAGTGAAAAAAAGGTTCTTTGGAGGATAGAGTGGCCAGGAAAGCCCGCAGCCCCAAAGTCTGGGTGGCAATGCAAGTAGTTCCCAGAGACCTTGAAAGAAAGCAAGAGTTGTTCTGGCTGCCACCTTGGCTGTGGGTGCCAGGCCAGGACGTTCGGCATATTGGGGTCCGGTGCTAGGGAAAAGTGAAAAAAAGGTTCTTTGGAGGATAGAGTGGCCAGGAAAGCCCGCAGCCCCAAAGTCTGGGTGGCAATGCAAGTAGTTCCCAGAGGCGTTCATAAAAAGCAAGAGTTGTTCTGGCTGCCACCTTGGCTGTGGGTGCCAGGCCAGGACGTTCGGCATATTGGGGTCCGGTGCTAGGGAAAAGTGAAAAAAAGGTTCTTTGGATGATAGAGTGGCCAGGAAAGCCCGCAGCCCCAAAGTCTGGGTGGCAATGCAAGTAGTTCCCAGAGACCTTGAAAGAAAGCAAGAGTTATTTCTGGCTGCCACCTTGGCTGTGGGAGCCAGGCCAGGACGTTCGGCATATTGGGGTCCGGTGCTGGGGTAAAGTGAAAAAAAGGTTCTTTTGAGGATAGAGTGGCCAGGAAAGCCCGCAGCCCCAAAGTCTGGGTGGCAATGCAAGTAGTTCCCAGAGGCGTTCATAAAAAGCAAGAGTTGTTCTAGCTGCCACCTTGGCTGTGGGAGCCAGGCCAGGACGTTCGGCATATTGGGGTCCAGTGCTAGGGAAAAGAGGAAAAAAAGGTTCTTTTGAGGATAGAGTGGCCAGGAAAGCCCGCAGCCCCAAAGTCTGGGTGGCAATGCAAGTAGTTCCCAGAGGCGTTCATAAAAAGCAAGAGTTGTTCTGGCTGCCACCTTGGGTGTGGGAGCCAGGCCAGGACGTTCGGCATATTGGGGGCCAGTGCTAGGGAAAAGTGAAAAAAAGGTTCTTTGGAGGATAGAGTGGCCAGGAAAGCCCGCAGCCCCAAAGTCTGGGTGGCAATGCAAGTAGTTCCCAGAGACCTTGAAAGAAAGCAAGAGTTATTTCTGGCTGCCACCTTGGCTGTGGGAGCCAGGCCAGGACGTTCGGCATATTGGGGACCGGTGCTAGGGAAAAGTGAAAAAAAGGTTCTTTGGAGGATAGAGTGGCCAGGAAAGCCCGCAGCCCCAAAGTCTGGGTGGCAATGCAAGTAGTTCCCAGAGGCGTTCATAAAAAGCAAGAGTTGTTCTGGCTGCCACCTTGGCTGTGGGTGCCAGGCCAGGACGTTCGGCATATTGGGGTCCGGTGCTGGGGTAAAGTGAAAAAAAGGTGCTTTGGAGGATAGAGTGGCCAGGAAAGCCCGCAGCCCCAAAGTCTGGGTGGCAATGCAAGTAGTTCCCAGAGACCTTGAAAGAAAGCAAGAGTTATTTCTGGCTGCCACCTTGGCTGTGGGAGCCAGGCCAGGACGTTCGGCATATTGGGGTCCGGTGCTAGGGAAAAGTGAAAAAAAGGTTCTTTGGAGGATAGAGTGGCCAGGAAAGCCCACAGCCCCAAAGTCTGGGTGGCAATGCAAGTAGTTCCCAGAGGCGTTCATAAAAAGCAAGAGCTGTTCTGGCTGCCACCTTGGCTGTGGGAGCCAGGCCAGGACGTTCGGCATATTGGGGGCCGGTGCTAGGGAAAAGTGAAAAAAAGGTTCTTTGGAGGATAGAGTGGCCAGGAAAGCCCGCAGCCCCAAAGTCTGGGTAGCAATGCAAGTAGTTCCCAGAGACCTTGAAAGAAAGCAAGACTTATTTCTGGCTGCCACCTTGGCTGTGGGAGCCAGGCCAGGACGTTCGGCATATTGGGGTCCGGTGCTAGGGAAAAGTGAAAAAAAGGTTCTTTGGAGGATAGAGTGGCCAGGAAAGCCCACAGCCCCAAAGTCTGGGTGGCAATGCAAGTAGTTCCCAGAGGCGTTCATAAAAAGCAAGAGTTGTTCTGGCTGCCACCTTGGCTGTGGGTGCCAGGCCAGGACGTTCGGCATATTGGGGTCCGGTGCTAGGGAAAAGTGAAAAAAAGGTTCTTTGGAGGATAGAGTGGCCAGGAAAGCCCGCAGCCCCAAAGTCTGGGTGGCAATGCAAGTAGTTCCCAGAGGCGTTCATAAAAAGCAAGAGTTGTTCTGGCTGCCACCTTGGCTGTGGGTGCCAGGCCAGGACGTTCGGCATATTGGGGTCCGGTGCTAGGGAAAAGTGAAAAAAAGGTTCTTTGGAGGATAGAGTGGCCAGGAAAGCCCGCAGCCCCAAAGTCTGGGTGGCAATGCAAGTAGTTCCCAGAGACCTTGAAAGAAAGCAAGAGTTATTTCTGGCTGCCACCTTGGCTGTGGGAGCCAGGCCAGGACAATCGGCATATTGGGGTCCGGTGCTGGGGTAAAGTGAAAAAAAGGTTCTTTTGAGGATAGAGTGGCCAGGAAAGCCCGCAGCCCCAAAGTCTGGGTGGCAATGCAAGTAGTTCCCAGAGGCGTTCATAAAAAGCAAGAGTTGTTCTAGCTGCCACCTTGGCTGTGGGAGCCAGGCCAGGACGTTCGGCATATTGGGGTCCAGTGCTAGGGAAAAGAGGAAAAAAAGGTTCTTTTGAGGATAGAGTGGCCAGGAAAGCCCGCAGCCCCAAAGTCTGGGTGGCAATGCAAGTAGTTCCCAGAGGCGTTCATAAAAAGCAAGAGTTGTTCTGGCTGCCACCTTGGCTGTGGGAGCCAGGCCAGGACGTTCGGCATATTGGGGGCCAGTGCTAGGGAAAAGTGAAAAAAAGGTTCTTTTGAGGAGAGAGTGGCCAGGAAAGCCCGCAGCCCCAAAGTCTGGGTAGCAATGCAAGTAGTTCCCAGAGACCTTGAAAGAAAGCAAGACTTATTTCTGGCTGCCACCTTGGCTGTGGGAGCCAGGCCAGGACGTTCGGCATATTGGGGTCTGGTGCTAGGGAAAAGTGAAAAAAAGGTTCTTTGGAGGATAGAGTGGCCAGGAAAGCCCACAGCCCCAAAGTCTGGGTGGCAATGCAAGTAGTTCCCAGAGGCGTTCATAAAAAGCAAGAGTTGTTCTGGCTGCCACCTTGGCTGTGGGTGCCAGGCCAGGACGTTCGGCATATTGGGGTCCGGTGCTAGGGAAAAGTGAAAAAAAGGTGCTTTGGAGGATAGAGTGGCCAGGAAAGCCCGCAGCCCCAAAGTCTGGGTGGCAATGCAAGTAGTTCCCAGAGGCGTTCATAAGAAGCAAGAGTTGTTCTGGCTGCCACCTTGGCTGTGGGAGCCAGGCCAGGACGTTCGGCATATTGGGGTCCGGTGCTGGGGTAAAGTGAAAAAAAGGTTCTTTGGAGGATAGAGTGGCCAGGAAAGCCCGCAGCCCCAAAGTCTGGGTGGCAATGCAAGTAGTTCCCAGAGACCTTGAAAGAAAGCAAGAGTTGTTCTGGCTGCCACCTTGGCTGTGGGAGCCAGGCCAGGACGTTCGGCATATTGGAGGCCAGTGCTAGGGAAAAGTGAAAAAAAGGTTCTTTGGAGGATAGAGTGGCCAGGAAAGCCCGCAGCCCCAAAGTCTGGGTGGCAATGCAAGTAGTTCCCAGAGACCTTGAAAGAAAGCAAGAGTTGTTCTGGCTGCCACCTTGGCTGTGGGAGCCAGGCCAGGACGTTCGGCATATTGGAGGCCGGTGCTAGGGAAAAGTGAAAAAAAGGTGCTTTGAGGATAGAGTGGCCAGGAAAGCCCGCAGCCCCAAAGTCTGGGTGGCAATGCAAGTAGTTCCCAGAGACCTTGAAAGAAAGCAAGAGTTGTTCTGGCTGCTACGTTGGGTGTGGGAGCCAGGCCAGGACGTTCGGCATATCGGGGTCCGGTGCTGGGGTAAAGTGAAAAAAAGGTGCTTTTGAGGATAGAGTGGCCAGGAAAGCCCGCAGCCCCAAAGTCTGGGTGGCAATGCAAGTAGTTCCCAGAGGCGTTCATAAAAAGTAAGAGTTGTTCTGGCTGCCACCTTGGGTGTGGGAGCCAGGCCAGGATGTTCGGCATATTGGGGTCCGGTGCTAGGGAAAAGTGAAAAAAAGGATCTTTGGAGGATAGAGTGGCCAGGAAAGCCCGCAGCCCCAAAGTCTGGGTGGCAATGCAAGTAGTTCCCAGAGACCTTGAAAGAAAGCAAGAGTTGTTCTGGCTGCCACCTTGACTGTGGGAGCCAGGCCAGGACAATCGGCATATTGGGGTCCGGTGCTGGGGTAAAGTGAAAAAAAGGTTCTTTGGAGGATAGAGTGGCCAGGAAAGCCCGCAGCCCCAAAGTCTGGGTAGCAATGCAAGTAGTTCCCAGAGACCTTGAAAGAAAGCAAGACTTATTTCTGGCTGCCACCTTGGCTGTGGGAGCCAGGCCAGGACGTTCGGCATATTGGGGGCCAGTGCTAGGGAAAAGTGAAAAAAAGGTTCTTTGGAGGATAGAGTGGCCAGGAAAGCCCGCAGCCCCAAAGTCTGGGTGGCAATGCAAGTAGTTCCCAGAGACCTTGAAAGAAAGCAAGAGTTGTTCTGGCTGCCACCTTGGCTGTGGGTGCCAGGCCAGGACGTTCGGCATATTGGGGTCCGGTGCTAGGGAAAAGTGAAAAAAAGGTTCTTTGGAGGATAGAGTGGCCAGGAAAGCCCGCAGCCCCAAAGTCTGGGTGGCAATGCAAGTAGTTCCCAGAGGCGTTCATAAAAAGCAAGAGTTGTTCTGGCTGCCACCTTGGCTGTGGGTGCCAGGCCAGGACGTTCGGCATATTGGGGTCCGGTGCTAGGGAAAAGTGAAAAAAAGGTTCTTTGGATGATAGAGTGGCCAGGAAAGCCCGCAGCCCCAAAGTCTGGGTGGCAATGCAAGTAGTTCCCAGAGACCTTGAAAGAAAGCAAGAGTTATTTCTGGCTGCCACCTTGGCTGTGGGAGCCAGGCCAGGACGTTCGGCATATTGGGGTCCGGTGCTGGGGTAAAGTGAAAAAAAGGTTCTTTTGAGGATAGAGTGGCCAGGAAAGCCCGCAGCCCCAAAGTCTGGGTGGCAATGCAAGTAGTTCCCAGAGGCGTTCATAAAAAGCAAGAGTTGTTCTAGCTGCCACCTTGGCTGTGGGAGCCAGGCCAGGACGTTCGGCATATTGGGGTCCAGTGCTAGGGAAAAGAGGAAAAAAAGGTTCTTTTGAGGATAGAGTGGCCAGGAAAGCCCGCAGCCCCAAAGTCTGGGTGGCAATGCAAGTAGTTCCCAGAGGCGTTCATAAAAAGCAAGAGTTGTTCTGGCTGCCACCTTGGGTGTGGGAGCCAGGCCAGGACGTTCGGCATATTGGGGGCCAGTGCTAGGGAAAAGTGAAAAAAAGGTTCTTTGGAGGATAGAGTGGCCAGGAAAGCCCGCAGCCCCAAAGTCTGGGTGGCAATGCAAGTAGTTCCCAGAGACCTTGAAAGAAAGCAAGAGTTATTTCTGGCTGCCACCTTGGCTGTGGGAGCCAGGCCAGGACGTTCGGCATATTGGGGACCGGTGCTAGGGAAAAGTGAAAAAAAGGTTCTTTGGAGGATAGAGTGGCCAGGAAAGCCCGCAGCCCCAAAGTCTGGGTGGCAATGCAAGTAGTTCCCAGAGGCGTTCATAAAAAGCAAGAGTTGTTCTGGCTGCCACCTTGGCTGTGGGTGCCAGGCCAGGACGTTCGGCATATTGGGGTCCGGTGCTGGGGTAAAGTGAAAAAAAGGTTCTTTGGAGGACAGAGTAGCCAGGAAAGCCCGCAGCCCCAAAGTCTGGGTGGCAATGCAAGTAGTTCCCAGAGACCTTGAAAGAAAGCAAGAGTTGTTCTGGCTGCCACCTTGGCTGTGGGAGCCAGGCCAGGACGTTCGGCATATTGGGGGCCAGTGCTAGGGAAAAGTGAAAAAAAGGTTCTTTTGAGGATAGAGTGGCCAGGAAAGCCCGCAGCCCCAAAGTCTGGGTGGCAATGCAAGTAGTTCCCAGAGGCGTTCATAAAAAGCAAGAGTTGTTCTGGCTGCCACCTTGGCTGTGGGAGCCAGGCCAGGACGTTCGGCATATTGGAGGCCGGTGCTAGGGAAAAGTGAAAAAAAGGTGCTTTGAGGATAGAGTGGCCAGGAAAGCCCGCAGCCCCAAAGTCTGGGTGGCAATGCAAGTAGTTCCCAGAGACCTTGAAAGAAAGCAAGAGTTGTTCTGGCTGCTACATTGGGTGTGGGAGCCAGGCCAGGACGTTCGGCATATCGGGGTCCGGTGCTGGGGTAAAGTGAAAAAAAGGTGCTTTTGAGGATAGAGTGGCCAGGAAAGCCCGCAGCCCCAAAGTCTGGGTGGCAATGCAAGTAGTTCCCAGAGGCGTTCATAAAAAGCAAGAGTTGTTCTGGCTGCCACCTTGGCTGTGGGTGCCAGGCCAGGATGTTCGGCATATTGGGGTCCGGTGCTAGGGAAAAGTGAAAAAAAGGATCTTTGGAGGATAGAGTGGCCAGGAAAGCCCGCAGCCCCAAAGTCTGGGTGGCAATGCAAGTAGTTCCCAGAGACCTTGAAAGAAAGCAAGAGTTGTTCTGGCTGCCACCTTGGCTGTGGGAGCCAGGCCAGGACGTTCGGCATATTGGGGTCCGGTGCTAAGGAAAAGTGAAAAAAAGGTTCTTTGGAGGATAGAGTGGCCAGGAAAGCACGCAGCCCCAAAGTCTGGGTGGCAATGCAAGTAGTTCCCAGAGGCGTTCATAAGAAGCAAGAGTTGTTCTGGCTGCCACCTTGGGTGTGGGAGCCAGGCCAGGAAGTTCGGCATATTGGGGGCCGGTGCTGGGGAAAAGTGAAAAAAAAGTTCTTTTGAGGATAGAGTGGCCAGGAAAGCCCGCAGCCCCAAAGTCTGGGTGGCAATGCAAGTAGTTCCCAGAGGCGTTCATAAAAAGCAAGAGTTGTTCTGGCTGCCACCTTGGCTGTGGGAGCCAGGCCAGGACGTTTGGCATATTGGGGTCCGGTGCTAGGGAAAAGTGAAAAAAAGGTGCTTTGGAGGATAGAGTGGCCAGGAAAGCCCGCAGCCCCAAAGTCTGGGTGGCAATGCAAGTAGTTCCCAGAGGCGTTCATAAAAAGCAAGAGTTGTTCTGGCTGCCACCTTGGCTGTGGGAGCCAGGCCAGGACGTTCGGCATATTGGGGTCCGGTGCTAGGGAAAAGTGAAAAAAAGGTGCTTTGGAGGATAGAGTGGCCAGGAAAGCCCGCAGCCCCAAAGTCTGGGTGGCAATGCAAGTAGTTCCCAGAGACCTTGAAAGAAAGCAAGAGTTATTTCTGGCTGCCACCTTGGCTGTGGGAGCCAGGCCAGGACGTTCGGCATATTGGGGTCCGGTGCTAGGGAAAAGTGAAAAAACGGTTCTTTTGAGGATAGAGTGGCCAGGAAAGCCCGCAGCCCCAAAGTCTGGGTGGCAATGCAAGTAGTTCCCAGAGACCTTGAAAGAAAGCAAGAGTTGTTCTGGCTGCCACCTTGGCTGTGGGAGCCAGGCCAGGACGTTCGGCATATTGGGGTCCGGTGCTGGGGTAAAGTGAAAAAAAGGTTCTTTGGAGGATAGAGTGGCCAGGAAAGCCCGCAGCCCCAAAGTCTGGGTGGCAATGCAAGTAGTTCCCAGAGAAGTTCATAAAAAGCAAGAGTTGTTCTGGCTGCCACCTTGGCTGTGGGAGCCAGGCCAGGACGTTCGGCATATTGGGGGCCAGTGCTAGGGAAAAGTGAAAAAAAGGTGCTTTGGAGGATAGAGTGGCCAGGAAAGCCCGCAGCCCCAAAGTCTGGGTGGCAATGCAAGTAGTTCCCAGAGGCGTTCATAAAAAGCAAGAGTTGTTCTAGCTGCCACCTTGGCTGTGGGAGCCAGGCCAGGACGTTCGGCATATTGGGGTCCGGTGCTGGGGTAAAGTGAAAAAAAGGTTCTTTGGAGGATAGAGTGGCCAGGAAAGCCCGCAGCCCCAAAGTCTGGGTGGCAATGCAAGTAGTTCCCAGAGACCTTGAAAGAAAGCAAGAGTTGTTCTGGCTGCCACCTTGGCTGTGGGAGCCAGGCCAGGACGTTCGGCATATTGGGGTCCGGTGCTAGGGAAAAGTGAAAAAAAGGTTCTTTGGAGGATAGAGTGGCCAGGAAAGCCCGCAGCCCCAAAGTCTGGGTGGCAATGCAAGTAGTTCCCAGAGGCGTTCATAAAAAGCAAGAGTTGTTCTGGCTGCCACCTTGGCTGTGGGAGCCAGGCCAGGACGTTCGGCATATTGGGGGCCAGTGCTAGGGAAAAGTGAAAAAAAGGTGCTTTGGAGGATAGAGTGGCCAGGAAAGCCCGCAGCCCCAAAGTCTGGGTGGCAATGCAAGTAGTTCCCAGAGGCGTTCATAAAAAGCAAGAGCTGTTCTAGCTGCCACCTTGGCTGTGGGAGCCAGGCCAGGACGTTCGGCATATTGGGGGCCAGTGCTAGGGAAAAGTGAAAAAAAGGTTCTTTTGAGGATAGAGTGGCCAGGAAAGCCCGCAGCCCCAAAGTCTGGGTGGCAATGCAAGTAGTTCCCAGAGGCGTTCATAAAAAGCAAGAGCTGTTCTGGCTGCCACCTTGGCTGTGGGAGCCAGGCCAGGACGTTCGGCATATTGGGGTCCGGTGCTGGGGTAAAGTGAAAAAAAGGTTCTTTGGAGGATAGAGTAGCCAGGAAAGCCCGCAGCCCCAAAGTCTGGGTGGCAATGCAAGTAGTTCCCAGAGACCTTGAAAGAAAGCAAGAGTTGTTCTGGCTGCCACCTTGACTGTGGGAGCCAGGCCAGGACAATCGGCATATTGGGGTCCGGTGCTGGGGTAAAGTGAAAAAAAGGTTCTTTTGAGGATAGAGTGGCCAGGAAAGCCCGCAGCCCCAAAGTCTGGGTGGCAATGCAAGTAGTTCCCAGAGGCGTTCATAAAAAGCAAGAGTTGTTCTGGCTGCCAGCTTGGCTGTGGGAGCCAGGCCAGGACGTTAGGCATATTGGGGTCCGGTGCTAGGGAAAAGTGAAAAAAAGGTGCTTTGGAGGATAGAGTGGCCAGGAAAGCCCGCAGCCCCAAAGTCTGGGTGGCAATGCAAGTAGTTCCCAGAGACCTTGAAAGAAAGCAAGAGTTATTTCTGGCTGCCACCTTGGCTGTGGGAGCCAGGCCAGGACGTTCGGCATATTGGGGTCCGGTGCTAGGGAAAAGTGAAAAAAAGGTGCTTTGGAGGATAGAGTGGCCAGGAAAGCCCGCAGCCCCAAAGTCTGGGTGGCAATGCAAGTAGTTCCCAGAGACCTTGAAAGAAAGCAAGAGTTATTTCTGGCTGCCACCTTGGCTGTGGGAGCCAGGCCAGGACGTTCGGCATATTGGGGTCCGGTGCTAGGGAAAAGTGAAAAAACGGTTCTTTTGAGGATAGAGTGGCCAGGAAAGCCCGCAGCCCCAAAGTCTGGGTGGCAATGCAAGTAGTTCCCAGAGACCTTGAAAGAAAGCAAGAGTTGTTCTGGCTGCCACCTTGGCTGTGGGAGCCAGGCCAGGACGTTCGGCATATTGGGGTCCGGTGCTGGGGTAAAGTGAAAAAAAGGTTCTTTGGAGGATAGAGTGGCCAGGAAAGCCCGCAGCCCCAAAGTCTGGGTGGCAATGCAAGTAGTTCCCAGAGAAGTTCATAAAAAGCAAGAGTTGTTCTGGCTGCCACCTTGGCTGTGGGAGCCAGGCCAGGACGTTCGGCATATTGGGGGCCAGTGCTAGGGAAAAGTGAAAAAAAGGTGCTTTGGAGGATAGAGTGGCCAGGAAAGCCCGCAGCCCCAAAGTCTGGGTGGCAATGCAAGTAGTTCCCAGAGGCGTTCATAAAAAGCAAGAGTTGTTCTAGCTGCCACCTTGGCTGTGGGAGCCAGGCCAGGACGTTCGGCATATTGGGGTCCGGTGCTGGGGTAAAGTGAAAAAAAGGTTCTTTGGAGGATAGAGTGGCCAGGAAAGCCCGCAGCCCCAAAGTCTGGGTGGCAATGCAAGTAGTTCCCAGAGACCTTGAAAGAAAGCAAGAGTTGTTCTGGCTGCCACCTTGGCTGTGGGAGCCAGGCCAGGACGTTCGGCATATTGGGGTCCGGTGCTAGGGAAAAGTGAAAAAAAGGTTCTTTGGAGGATAGAGTGGCCAGGAAAGCCCGCAGCCCCAAAGTCTGGGTGGCAATGCAAGTAGTTCCCAGAGGCGTTCATAAAAAGCAAGAGTTGTTCTGGCTGCCACCTTGGCTGTGGGAGCCAGGCCAGGACCTTCGGCATATTGGGGGCCAGTGCTAGGGAAAAGTGAAAAAAAGGTGCTTTGGAGGATAGAGTGGCCAGGAAAGCCCGCAGCCCCAAAGTCTGGGTGGCAATGCAAGTAGTTCCCAGAGGCGTTCATAAAAAGCAAGAGCTGTTCTAGCTGCCACCTTGGCTGTGGGAGCCAGGCCAGGACGTTCGGCATATTGGGGGCCAGTGCTAGGGAAAAGTGAAAAAAAGGTTCTTTTGAGGATAGAGTGGCCAGGAAAGCCCGCAGCCCCAAAGTCTGGGTGGCAATGCAAGTAGTTCCCAGAGGCGTTCATAAAAAGCAAGAGCTGTTCTGGCTGCCACCTTGGCTGTGGGAGCCAGGCCAGGACGTTCGGCATATTGGGGTCCGGTGCTGGGGTAAAGTGAAAAAAAGGTTCTTTGGAGGATAGAGTAGCCAGGAAAGCCCGCAGCCCCAAAGTCTGGGTGGCAATGCAAGTAGTTCCCAGAGACCTTGAAAGAAAGCAAGAGTTGTTCTGGCTGCCACCTTGACTGTGGGAGCCAGGCCAGGACAATCGGCATATTGGGGTCCGGTGCTGGGGTAAAGTGAAAAAAAGGTTCTTTGGAGGATAGAGTGGCCAGGAAAGCCCGCAGCCCCAAAGTCTGGGTGGCAATGCAAGTAGTTCCCAGAGGCGTTCATAAAAAGCAAGAGTTGTTCTGGCTGCCAGCTTGGCTGTGGGAGCCAGGCCAGGACGTTAGGCATATTGGGGTCCGGTGCTAGGGAAAAGTGAAAAAAAGGTGCTTTGGAGGATAGAGTGGCCAGGAAAGCCCGCAGCCCCAAAGTCTGGGTGGCAATGCAAGTAGTTCCCAGAGACCTTGAAAGAAAGCAAGAGTTATTTCTGGCTGCCACCTTGGCTGTGGGAGCCAGGCCAGGACGATCGGCATATTGGGGTCCGGTGCTGGGGTAAAGTGAAAAAAAGGATCTTTGGAGGATAGAGTGGCCAGGAAAGCCCGCAGCCCCAAAGTCTGGGTGGCAATGCAAGTAGTTCCCAGAGACCTTGAAAGAAAGCAAGAGTTGTTCTGGCTGCCACCTTGGCTGTGGGAGCCAGGCCAGGACGTTCGGCATATTGGGGTCCGGTGCTAAGGAAAAGTGAAAAAAAGGTTCTTTGGAGGATAGAGTGGCCAGGAAAGCCCGCAGCCCCAAAGTCTGGGTGGCAATGCAAGTAGTTCCCAGAGGCGTTCATAAGAAGCAAGAGTTGTTCTGGCTGCCACCTTGGCTGTGGGAGCCAGGCCAGGAAGTTCGGCATATTGGGGGCCGGTGCTGGGGAAAAGTGAAAAAAAAGTTCTTTTGAGGATAGAGTGGCCAGGAAAGCCCGCAGCCCCAAAGTCTGGGTGGCAATGCAAGTAGTTCCCAGAGGCGTTCATAAAAAGCAAGAGTTGTTCTGGCTGCCACCTTGGCTGTGGGAGCCAGGCCAGGACGTTTGGCATATTGGGGTCCGGTGCTAGGGAAAAGTGAAAAAAAGGTGCTTTGGAGGATAGAGTGGCCAGGAAAGCCCGCAGCCCCAAAGTCTGGGTGGCAATGCAAGTAGTTCCCAGAGGCGTTCATAAAAAGCAAGAGTTGTTCTGGCTGCCACCTTGGCTGTGGGTGCCAGGCCAGGACGTTCGGCATATTGGGGTCCGGTGCTAGGGAAAAGTGAAAAAAAGGTTCTTTGGAGGATAGAGTGGCCAGGAAAGCCCGCAGCCCCAAAGTCTGGGTGGCAATGCAAGTAGTTCCCAGAGACCTTGAAAGAAAGCAAGAGTTGTTCTGGCTGCCACCTTGACTGTGGGAGCCAGGCCAGGACAATCGGCATATTGGGGTCCGGTGCTGGGGTAAAGTGAAAAAAAGGTTCTTTGGAGGATAGAGTGGCCAGGAAAGCCCGCAGCCCCAAAGTCTGGGTGGCAATGCAAGTAGTTCCCAGAGGCGTTCATAAAAAGCAAGAGTTGTTCTGGCTGCCACCTTGGCTGTGGGAGCCACGCCAGGACGTTCGGCATATTGGGGTCCGGTGCTAGGGAAAAGTGAAAAAAAGGTGCTTTGGAGGATAGAGTGGCCAGGAAAGCCCGCAGCCCCAAAGTCTGGGTGGCAATGCAAGTAGTTCCCAGAGACCTTGAAAGAAAGCAAGAGTTATTTCTGGCTGCCACCTTGGCTGTGGGAGCCAGGCCAGGACGATCGGCATATTGGGGTCCGGTGCTGGGGTAAAGTGAAAAAAAGGATCTTTGGAGGATAGAGTGGCCAGGAAAGCCCGCAGCCCCAAAGTCTGGGTGGCAATGCAAGTAGTTCCCAGAGACCTTGAAAGAAAGCAAGAGTTGTTCTGGCTGCCACCTTGGCTGTGGGAGCCAGGCCAGGACGTTCGGCATATTGGGGTCCGGTGCTAAGGAAAAGTGAAAAAAAGGTTCTTTGGAGGATAGAGTGGCCAGGAAAGCCCGCAGCCCCAAAGTCTGGGTGGCAATGCAAGTAGTTCCCAGAGGCGTTCATAAGAAGCAAGAGTTGTTCTGGCTGCCACCTTGGCTGTGGGAGCCAGGCCAGGAAGTTCGGCATATTGGGGGCCGGTGCTAGGGAAAAGTGAAAAAAAAGTTCTTTTGAGGATAGAGTGGCCAGGAAAGCCCGCAGCCCCAAAGTCTGGGTGGCAATGCAAGTAGTTCCCAGAGGCGTTCATAAAAAGCAAGAGTTGTTCTGGCTGCCACCTTGGCTGTGGGAGCCAGGCCAGGACGTTTGGCATATTGGGGTCCGGTGCTAGGGAAAAGTGAAAAAAAGGTTCTTTGGAGGATAGAGTGGCCAGGAAAGCCCGCAGCCCCAAAGTCTGGGTGGCAATGCAAGTAGTTCCCAGAGGCGTTCATAAAAAGCAAGAGTTGTTCTGGCTGCCACCTTGGCTGTGGGTGCCAGGCCAGGACGTTCGGCATATTGGGGTCCGGTGCTAGGGAAAAGTGAAAAAAAGGTTCTTTGGAGGATAGAGTGGCCAGGAAAGCCCGCAGCCCCAAAGTCTGGGTGGCAATGCAAGTAGTTCCCAGAGACCTTGAAAGAAAGCAAGAGTTATTTCTGGCTGCCACCTTGGCTGTGGGAGCCAGGCCAGGACGTTCGGCATATTGGGGTCTGGTGCTGGGGTAAAGTGAAAAAAAGGTTCTTTGGAGGATAGAGTGGCCAGGAAAGCCCGCAGCCCCAAAGTCTGGGTGGCAATGCAAGTAGTTCCCAGAGACCTTGAAAGAAAGCAAGAGTTGTTCTGGCTGCCAGCTTGGCTGTGGGAGCCAGGCCAGGACGTTCGGCATATTGGGGTCCGGTGCTGGGGTAAAGTGAAAAAAAGGTTCTTTGGAGGATAGAGTGGCCAGGAAAGCCCGCAGCCCCAAAGTCTGGGTGGCAATGCAAGTAGTTCCCAGAGGCGTTCATAAAAAGCAAGAGTTGTTCTGGCTGCCACCTTGGCTGTGGGAGCCAGGCCAGGACGTTCGGCATATTGGGGGCCAGTGCTAGGGAAAAGTGAAAAAAAGGTTCTTTGGAGGATAGAGTGGCCAGGAAAGCCCGCAGCCCCAAAGTCTGGGTGGCAATGCAAGTAGTTCCCAGAGGCGTTCATAAAAAGCAAGAGTTGTTCTAGCTGCCACCTTGGCTGTGGGAGCCAGGCCAGGACGTTCGGCATATTGGGGGCCAGTGCTAGGGAAAAGTGAAAAAAAGGTTCTTTTGAGGATAGAGTGGCCAGGAAAGCCCGCAGCCCCAAAGTCTGGGTGGCAATGCAAGTAGTTCCCAGAGACCTTGAAAGAAAGCAAGAGTTGTTCTGGCTGCCACCTTGGCTGTGGGAGCCAGGCCAGGACGTTCGGCATATTGGGGTCCGGTGCTAAGGAAAAGTGAAAAAATGGTTCTTTGGAGGATAGAGTGGCCAGGAAAGCCCGCAGCCCCAAAGTCTGGGTGGCAATGCAAGTAGTTCCCAGAGGCGTTCATAAGAAGCAAGAGTTGTTCTGGCTGCCACCTTGGCTGTGGGAGCCAGGCCAGGACGTTCGGCATATTGGGGGCCGGTGCTAGGGAAAAGTGAAAAAAAGGTTCTTTGGAGGATAGAGTGGCCAGGAAAGCCCGCAGCCCCAATGTCTGGGTGGCAATGCAAGTAGTTCCCAGAGGCGTTCATAAAAAGCAAGAGTTGTTCTGGCTGCCACCTTGGCTGTGGGAGCCAGGCCAGGACGTTTGGCATATTGGGGTCCGGTGCTAGGGAAAAGTGAAAAAAAGGTTCTTTGGAGGATAGAGTGGCCAGGAAAGCCCGCAGCCCCAAAGTCTGGGTGGCAATGCAAGTAGTTCCCAGAGGCGTTCATAAAAAGCAAGAGTTGTTCTGGCTGCCACCTTGGCTGTGGGTGCCAGGCCAGGACGTTCGGCATATTGGGGTCCGGTGCTAGGGAAAAGTGAAAAAAAGGTTCTTTGGAGGATAGAGTGGCCAGGAAAGCCCGCAGCCCCAAAGTCTGGGTGGCAATGCAAGTAGTTCCCAGAGACCTTGAAAGAAAGCAAGAGTTATTTCTGGCTGCCACCTTGGCTGTGGGAGCCAGGCCAGGACGTTCGGCATATTGGGGTCCGGTGCTGGGGTAAAGTGAAAAAAAGGTTCTTTGGAGGATAGAGTGGCCAGGAAAGCCCGCAGCCCCAAAGTCTGGGTGGCAATGCAAGTAGTTCCCAGAGACCTTGAAAGAAAGCAAGAGTTGTTCTGGCTGCCAGCTTGGCTGTGGGAGCCAGGCCAGGACGTTCGGCATATTGGGGTCCGGTGCTGGGGTAAAGTGAAAAAAAGGTTCTTTGGAGGATAGAGTGGCCAGGAAAGCCCGCAGCCCCAAAGTCTGGGTGGCAATGCAAGTAGTTCCCAGAGGCGTTCATAAAAAGCAAGAGTTGTTCTGGCTGCCACCTTGGCTGTGGGAGCCAGGCCAGGACGTTCGGCATATTGGGGGCCAGTGCTAGGGAAAAGTGAAAAAAAGGTTCTTTGGAGGATAGAGTGGCCAGGAAAGCCCGCAGCCCCAAAGTCTGGGTGGCAATGCAAGTAGTTCCCAGAGGCGTTCATAAAAAGCAAGAGTTGTTCTAGCTGCCACCTTGGCTGTGGGAGCCAGGCCAGGACGTTCGGCATATTGGGGGCCAGTGCTAGGGAAAAGTGAAAAAAAGGTTCTTTTGAGGATAGAGTGGCCAGGAAAGCCCGCAGCCCCAAAGTCTGGGTGGCAATGCAAGTAGTTCCCAGAGACCTTGAAAGAAAGCAAGAGTTGTTCTGGCTGCCACCTTGGCTGTGGGAGCCAGGCCAGGACGTTCGGCATATTGGAGGCCAGTGCTAGGGAAAAGTGAAAAAAAGGTTCTTTGGAGGATAGAGTGGCCAGGAAAGCCCGCAGCCCCAAAGTCTGGGTGGCAATGCAAGTAGTTCCCAGAGACCTTGAAAGAAAGCAAGAGTTGTTCTGGCTGCCACCTTGGCTGTGGGAGCCAGGCCAGGACGTTCGGCATATTGGGGTCCGGTGCTGGGGTAAAGTGAAAAAAAGGATCTTTGGAGGATAGAGTGGCCAGGAAAGCCCGCAGCCCCAAAGTCTGGGTGGCAATGCAAGTAGTTCCCAGAGGCGTTCATAAAAAGCAAGAGTTGTTCTGGCTGCCACCTTGGCTGTGGGAGCCAGGCCAGGACGTTCGGCATATTGGGGTCCGGTGCTAGGGAAAAGTGAAAAAAAGGTTCTTTGGAGGATAGAGTGGCCAGGAAAGCCCGCAGCCCCAAAGTCTGGGTGGCAATGCAAGTAGTTCCCAGAGACCTTGAAAGAAAGCAAGAGTTATTTCTGGCTGCCACCTTGGCTGTGGGAGCCAGGCCAGGACGTTCGGCATATTGGGGTCCGGTGCTGGGGATAAGTGAAAAAAAGGTTCTTTGGAGGATAGAGTGGCCAGGAAAGCCCGCAGCCCCAAAGTCTGGGTGGCAATGCAAGTAGTTCCCAGAGGCGTTCATAAAAAGCAAGAGTTGTTCTGGCTGCCACCTTGGCTGTGGGAGCCAGGCCAGGACGTTCGGCATATTGGGGGCCAGTGCTAGGGAAAAGTGAAAAAAAGGTTCTTTTGAGGATAGAGTAGCCAGGAAAGCCCGCAGCCCCAAAGTCTGGGTGGCAATGCAAGTAGTTCCCAGAGGCGTTCATAAAAAGCAAGAGTTGTTCTGGCTGCCACCTTGGCTGTGGGAGCCAGGCCAGGACGTTCGGCATATTGGGGTCCGGTGCTAGGGAAAAGTGAAAAAAAGGTGCTTTGGAGGATAGAGTGGCCAGGAAAGCCCGCAGCCCCAAAGTCTGGGTGGCAATGCAAGTAGTTCCCAGAGACCTTGAAAGAAAGCAAGAGTTATTTCTGGCTGCCACCTTGGCTGTGGGAGCCAGGCCAGGACGATCGGCATATTGGGGTCCGGTGCTGGGGTAAAGTGAAAAAAAGGATCTTTGGAGGATAGAGTGGCCAGGAAAGCCCGCAGCCCCAAAGTCTGGGTGGCAATGCAAGTAGTTCCCAGAGACCTTGAAAGAAAGCAAGAGTTGTTCTGGCTGCCACCTTGGCTGTGGGAGCCAGGCCAGGACGTTCGGCATATTGGGGTCCGGTGCTAAGGAAAAGTGAAAAAAAGGTTCTTTGGAGGATAGAGTGGCCAGGAAAGCCCGCAGCCCCAAAGTCTGGGTGGCAATGCAAGTAGTTCCCAGAGGCGTTCATAAGAAGCAAGAGTTGTTCTGGCTGCCACCTTGGCTGTGGGAGCCAGGCCAGGAAGTTCGGCATATTGGGGGCCGGTGCTAGGGAAAAGTGAAAAAAAAGTTCTTTTGAGGATAGAGTGGCCAGGAAAGCCCGCAGCCCCAAAGTCTGGGTGGCAATGCAAGTAGTTCCCAGAGGCGTTCATAAAAAGCAAGAGTTGTTCTGGCTGCCACCTTGGCTGTGGGAGCCAGGCCAGGACGTTTGGCATATTGGGGTCCGGTGCTAGGGAAAAGTGAAAAAAAGGTTCTTTGGAGGATAGAGTGGCCAGGAAAGCCCGCAGCCCCAAAGTCTGGGTGGCAATGCAAGTAGTTCCCAGAGGCGTTCATAAAAAGCAAGAGTTGTTCTGGCTGCCACCTTGGCTGTGGGTGCCAGGCCAGGACGTTCGGCATATTGGGGTCCGGTGCTAGGGAAAAGTGAAAAAAAGGTTCTTTGGAGGATAGAGTGGCCAGGAAAGCCCGCAGCCCCAAAGTCTGGGTGGCAATGCAAGTAGTTCCCAGAGACCTTGAAAGAAAGCAAGAGTTATTTCTGGCTGCCACCTTGGCTGTGGGAGCCAGGCCAGGACGTTCGGCATATTGGGGTCTGGTGCTGGGGTAAAGTGAAAAAAAGGTTCTTTGGAGGATAGAGTGGCCAGGAAAGCCCGCAGCCCCAAAGTCTGGGTGGCAATGCAAGTAGTTCCCAGAGACCTTGAAAGAAAGCAAGAGTTGTTCTGGCTGCCAGCTTGGCTGTGGGAGCCAGGCCAGGACGTTCGGCATATTGGGGTCCGGTGCTGGGGTAAAGTGAAAAAAAGGTTCTTTGGAGGATAGAGTGGCCAGGAAAGCCCGCAGCCCCAAAGTCTGGGTGGCAATGCAAGTAGTTCCCAGAGGCGTTCATAAAAAGCAAGAGTTGTTCTGGCTGCCACCTTGGCTGTGGGAGCCAGGCCAGGACGTTCGGCATATTGGGGGCCAGTGCTAGGGAAAAGTGAAAAAAAGGTTCTTTGGAGGATAGAGTGGCCAGGAAAGCCCGCAGCCCCAAAGTCTGGGTGGCAATGCAAGTAGTTCCCAGAGGCGTTCATAAAAAGCAAGAGTTGTTCTGGCTGCCACCTTGGGTGTGGGAGCCAGGCCAGGACGTTCGGCATATTGGGGGCCAGTGCTAGGGAAAAGTGAAAAAAAGGTTCTTTTGAGGATAGAGTGGCCAGGAAAGCCCGCAGCCCCAAAGTCTGGGTGGCAATGCAAGTAGTTCCCAGAGGCGTTCATAAAAAGCAAGAGCTGTTCTGGCTGCCACCTTGGCTGTGGGAGCCAGGCCAGGACGTTCGGCATATTGGGGTCCGGTGCTGGGGTAAAGTGAAAAAAAGGATCTTTGGAGGATAGAGTGGCCAGGAAAGCCCGCAGCCCCAAAGTCTGGGTGGCAATGCAAGTAGTTCCCAGAGACCTTGAAAGAAAGCAAGAGTTGTTCTGGCTGCCACCTTGGCTGTGGGAGCCAGGCCAGGACGTTCGGCATATTGGGGTCCGGTGCTAAGGAAAAGTGAAAAAATGGTTCTTTGGAGGATAGAGTGGCCAGGAAAGCCCGCAGCCCCAAAGTCTGGGTGGCAATGCAAGTAGTTCCCAGAGGCGTTCATAAGAAGCAAGAGTTGTTCTGGCTGCCACCTTGGCTGTGGGAGCCAGGCCAGGACGTTCGGCATATTGGGGGCCGGTGCTAGGGAAAAGTGAAAAAAAGGTTCTTTTGAGGATAGAGTGGCCAGGAAAGCCCGCAGCCCCAATGTCTGGGTGGCAATGCAAGTAGTTCCCAGAGGCGTTCATAAAAAGCAAGAGTTGTTCTGGCTGCCACCTTGGCTGTGGGAGCCAGGCCAGGACGTTTGGCATATTGGGGTCCGGTGCTAGGGAAAAGTGAAAAAAAGGTTCTTTGGAGGATAGAGTGGCCAGGAAAGCCCGCAGCCCCAAAGTCTGGGTGGCAATGCAAGTAGTTCCCAGAGGCGTTCATAAAAAGCAAGAGTTGTTCTGGCTGCCACCTTGGCTGTGGGAGCCATGCCAGGACGTTCGGCATATTGGGGTCCGGTGCTAGGGAAAAGTGAAAAAAAGGTTCTTTGGAGGATAGAGTGGCCAGGAAAGCCCGCAGCCCCAAAGTCTGGGTGGCAATGCAAGTAGTTCCCAGAGACCTTGAAAGAAAGCAAGAGTTATTTCTGGCTGCCACCTTGGCTGTGGGAGCCAGGCCAGGACGTTCGGCATATTGGGGGCCGGTGCTAAGGAAAAGTGAAAAAAAGGTTCTTTGGAGGATAGAGTGGCCAGGAAAGCCCGCAGCCCCAAAGTCTGGGTGGCAATGCAAGTAGTTCCCAGAGACCTTGAAAGAAAGCAAGAGTTGTTCTGGCTGCCAGCTTGGCTGTGGGAGCCAGGCCAGGACGTTCGGCATATTGGGGTCCGGTGCTGGGGTAAAGTGAAAAAAAGGTTCTTTGGAGGATAGAGTGGCCAGGAAAGCCCGCAGCCCCAAAGTCTGGGTGGCAATGCAAGTAGTTCCCAGAGGCGTTCATAAAAAGCAAGAGTTGTTCTGGCTGCCACCTTGGCTGTGGGAGCCAGGCCAGGACGTTCGGCATATTGGGGGCCAGTGCTAGGGAAAAGTGAAAAAAAGGTTCTTTGGAGGATAGAGTGGCCAGGAAAGCCCGCAGCCCCAAAGTCTGGGTGGCAATGCAAGTAGTTCCCAGAGGCGTTCATAAAAAGCAAGAGTTGTTCTGGCTGCCACCTTGGCTGTGGGAGCCAGGCCAGGACGTTCGGCATATTGGGGTCCGGTGCTGGGGTAAAGTGAAAAAAAGGTTCTTTTGAGGATAGAGTGGCCAGGAAAGCCCGCAGCCCCAAAGTCTGGGTGGCAATGCAAGTAGTTCCCAGAGACCTTGAAAGAAAGCAAGAGTTATTTCTGGCTGCCACCTTGGCTGTGGGAGCCAGGCCAGGACGTTCGGCATATTGGGGGCCGGTGCTAAGGAAAAGTGAAAAAAAGGTTCTTTGGAGGATAGAGTGGCCAGGAAAGCCCGCAGCCCCAAAGTCTGGGTGGCAATGCAAGTAGTTCCCAGAGGCGTTCATAAAAAGCAAGAGTTGTTCTGGCTGCCACCTTGGCTGTGGGAGCCAGGCCAGGACGTTCGGCATATTGGGGTCCGGTGCTGGGGTGAAGTGAAAAAAAGGTTCTTTGGAGGATAGAGTGGCCAGGAAAGCCCGCAGCCCCAAAGTCTGGGTGGCAATGCAAGTAGTTCCCAGAGGCGTTCATAAAAAGCAAGAGTTGTTCTAGCTGCCACCTTGGCTGTGGGAGCCAGGCCAGGACGTTCGGCATATTGGGGGCCAGTGCTAGGGAAAAGTGAAAAAAAGGTTCTTTTGAGGATAGAGTGGCCAGGAAAGCCCGCAGCCCCAAAGTCTGGGTGGCAATGCAAGTAGTTCCCAGAGGCGTTCATAAAAAGCAAGAGCTGTTCTGGCTGCCACCTTGGCTGTGGGAGCCAGGCCAGGACGTTCGGCATATTGGGGTCCGGTGCTGGGGTAAAGTGAAAAAAAGAATCTTTGGAGGATAGAGTGGCCAGGAAAGCCCGCAGCCCCAAAGTCTGGGTGGCAATGCAAGTAGTTCCCAGAGACCTTGAAAGAAAGCAAGAGTTGTTCTGGCTGCCACCTTGGCTGTGGGAGCCAGGCCAGGACGTTCGGCATATTGGAGGCCAGTGCTAGGGAAAAGTGAAAAAAAGGTTCTTTGGAGGATAGAGTGGCCAGGAAAGCCCGCAGCCCCAAAGTCTGGGTGGCAATGCAAGTAGTTCCCAGAGACCTTGAAAGAAAGCAAGAGTTGTTCTGGCTGCCACCTTGGCTGTGGGAGCCAGGCCAGGACGTTCGGCATATTGGGGGCCAGTGCTAGGGAAAAGTGAAAAAAAGGTTCTTTTGAGGATAGAGTAGCCAGGAAAGCCCGCAGCCCCAAAGTCTGGGTGGCAATGCAAGTAGTTCCCAGAGGCGTTCATAAAAAGCAAGAGTTGTTCTGGCTGCCACCTTGGCTGTGGGAGCCAGGCCAGGACGTTCGGCATATTGGGGTCCGGTGCTAGGGAAAAGTGAAAAAAAGGTGCTTTGGAGGATAGAGTGGCCAGGAAAGCCCGCAGCCCCAAAGTCTGGGTGGCAATGCAAGTAGTTCCCAGAGACCTTGAAAGAAAGCAAGAGTTATTTCTGGCTGCCACCTTGGCTGTGGGAGCCAGGCCAGGACGATCGGCATATTGGGGTCCGGTGCTGGGGTAAAGTGAAAAAAAGGATCTTTGGAGGATAGAGTGGCCAGGAAAGCCCGCAGCCCCAAAGTCTGGGTGGCAATGCAAGTAGTTCCCAGAGACCTTGAAAGAAAGCAAGAGTTGTTCTGGCTGCCACCTTGGCTGTGGGAGCCAGGCCAGGACGTTCGGCATATTGGGGTCCGGTGCTAAGGAAAAGTGAAAAAAAGGTTCTTTGGAGGATAGAGTGGCCAGGAAAGCCCGCAGCCCCAAAGTCTGGGTGGCAATGCAAGTAGTTCCCAGAGGCGTTCATAAGAAGCAAGAGTTGTTCTGGCTGCCACCTTGGCTGTGGGAGCCAGGCCAGGAAGTTCGGCATATTGGGGGCCGGTGCTAGGGAAAAGTGAAAAAAAAGTTCTTTTGAGGATAGAGTGGCCAGGAAAGCCCGCAGCCCCAAAGTCTGGGTGGCAATGCAAGTAGTTCCCAGAGGCGTTCATAAAAAGCAAGAGTTGTTCTGGCTGCCACCTTGGCTGTGGGAGCCAGGCCAGGACGTTTGGCATATTGGGGTCCGGTGCTAGGGAAAAGTGAAAAAAAGGTTCTTTGGAGGATAGAGTGGCCAGGAAAGCCCGCAGCCCCAAAGTCTGGGTGGCAATGCAAGTAGTTCCCAGAGGCGTTCATAAAAAGCAAGAGTTGTTCTGGCTGCCACCTTGGCTGTGGGTGCCAGGCCAGGACGTTCGGCATATTGGGGTCCGGTGCTAGGGAAAAGTGAAAAAAAGGTTCTTTGGAGGATAGAGTGGCCAGGAAAGCCCGCAGCCCCAAAGTCTGGGTGGCAATGCAAGTAGTTCCCAGAGACCTTGAAAGAAAGCAAGAGTTATTTCTGGCTGCCACCTTGGCTGTGGGAGCCAGGCCAGGACGTTCGGCATATTGGGGTCTGGTGCTGGGGTAAAGTGAAAAAAAGGTTCTTTGGAGGATAGAGTGGCCAGGAAAGCCCGCAGCCCCAAAGTCTGGGTGGCAATGCAAGTAGTTCCCAGAGACCTTGAAAGAAAGCAAGAGTTGTTCTGGCTGCCAGCTTGGCTGTGGGAGCCAGGCCAGGACGTTCGGCATATTGGGGTCCGGTGCTGGGGTAAAGTGAAAAAAAGGTTCTTTGGAGGATAGAGTGGCCAGGAAAGCCCGCAGCCCCAAAGTCTGGGTGGCAATGCAAGTAGTTCCCAGAGGCGTTCATAAAAAGCAAGAGTTGTTCTGGCTGCCACCTTGGCTGTGGGAGCCAGGCCAGGACGTTCGGCATATTGGGGGCCAGTGCTAGGGAAAAGTGAAAAAAAGGTTCTTTGGAGGATAGAGTGGCCAGGAAAGCCCGCAGCCCCAAAGTCTGGGTGGCAATGCAAGTAGTTCCCAGAGGCGTTCATAAAAAGCAAGAGTTGTTCTGGCTGCCACCTTGGGTGTGGGAGCCAGGCCAGGACGTTCGGCATATTGGGGGCCAGTGCTAGGGAAAAGTGAAAAAAAGGTTCTTTTGAGGATAGAGTGGCCAGGAAAGCCCGCAGCCCCAAAGTCTGGGTGGCAATGCAAGTAGTTCCCAGAGGCGTTCATAAAAAGCAAGAGCTGTTCTGGCTGCCACCTTGGCTGTGGGAGCCAGGCCAGGACGTTCGGCATATTGGGGTCCGGTGCTGGGGTAAAGTGAAAAAAAGGATCTTTGGAGGATAGAGTGGCCAGGAAAGCCCGCAGCCCCAAAGTCTGGGTGGCAATGCAAGTAGTTCCCAGAGACCTTGAAAGAAAGCAAGAGTTGTTCTGGCTGCCACCTTGGCTGTGGGAGCCAGGCCAGGACGTTCGGCATATTGGGGTCCGGTGCTAAGGAAAAGTGAAAAAATGGTTCTTTGGAGGATAGAGTGGCCAGGAAAGCCCGCAGCCCCAAAGTCTGGGTGGCAATGCAAGTAGTTCCCAGAGGCGTTCATAAGAAGCAAGAGTTGTTCTGGCTGCCACCTTGGCTGTGGGAGCCAGGCCAGGACGTTCGGCATATTGGGGGCCGGTGCTAGGGAAAAGTGAAAAAAAGGTTCTTTTGAGGATAGAGTGGCCAGGAAAGCCCGCAGCCCCAATGTCTGGGTGGCAATGCAAGTAGTTCCCAGAGGCGTTCATAAAAAGCAAGAGTTGTTCTGGCTGCCACCTTGGCTGTGGGAGCCAGGCCAGGACGTTTGGCATATTGGGGTCCGGTGCTAGGGAAAAGTGAAAAAAAGGTTCTTTGGAGGATAGAGTGGCCAGGAAAGCCCGCAGCCCCAAAGTCTGGGTGGCAATGCAAGTAGTTCCCAGAGGCGTTCATAAAAAGCAAGAGTTGTTCTGGCTGCCACCTTGGCTGTGGGAGCCATGCCAGGACGTTCGGCATATTGGGGTCCGGTGCTAGGGAAAAGTGAAAAAAAGGTTCTTTGGAGGATAGAGTGGCCAGGAAAGCCCGCAGCCCCAAAGTCTGGGTGGCAATGCAAGTAGTTCCCAGAGACCTTGAAAGAAAGCAAGAGTTATTTCTGGCTGCCACCTTGGCTGTGGGAGCCAGGCCAGGACGTTCGGCATATTGGGGGCCGGTGCTAAGGAAAAGTGAAAAAAAGGTTCTTTGGAGGATAGAGTGGCCAGGAAAGCCCGCAGCCCCAAAGTCTGGGTGGCAATGCAAGTAGTTCCCAGAGACCTTGAAAGAAAGCAAGAGTTGTTCTGGCTGCCAGCTTGGCTGTGGGAGCCAGGCCAGGACGTTCGGCATATTGGGGTCCGGTGCTGGGGTAAAGTGAAAAAAAGGTTCTTTGGAGGATAGAGTGGCCAGGAAAGCCCGCAGCCCCAAAGTCTGGGTGGCAATGCAAGTAGTTCCCAGAGGCGTTCATAAAAAGCAAGAGTTGTTCTGGCTGCCACCTTGGCTGTGGGAGCCAGGCCAGGACGTTCGGCATATTGGGGGCCAGTGCTAGGGAAAAGTGAAAAAAAGGTTCTTTGGAGGATAGAGTGGCCAGGAAAGCCCGCAGCCCCAAAGTCTGGGTGGCAATGCAAGTAGTTCCCAGAGGCGTTCATAAAAAGCAAGAGTTGTTCTGGCTGCCACCTTGGCTGTGGGAGCCAGGCCAGGACGTTCGGCATATTGGGGTCCGGTGCTGGGGTAAAGTGAAAAAAAGGTTCTTTTGAGGATAGAGTGGCCAGGAAAGCCCGCAGCCCCAAAGTCTGGGTGGCAATGCAAGTAGTTCCCAGAGACCTTGAAAGAAAGCAAGAGTTATTTCTGGCTGCCACCTTGGCTGTGGGAGCCAGGCCAGGACGTTCGGCATATTGGGGGCCGGTGCTAAGGAAAAGTGAAAAAAAGGTTCTTTGGAGGATAGAGTGGCCAGGAAAGCCCGCAGCCCCAAAGTCTGGGTGGCAATGCAAGTAGTTCCCAGAGGCGTTCATAAAAAGCAAGAGTTGTTCTGGCTGCCACCTTGGCTGTGGGAGCCAGGCCAGGACGTTCGGCATATTGGGGTCCGGTGCTGGGGTGAAGTGAAAAAAAGGTTCTTTGGAGGATAGAGTGGCCAGGAAAGCCCGCAGCCCCAAAGTCTGGGTGGCAATGCAAGTAGTTCCCAGAGGCGTTCATAAAAAGCAAGAGTTGTTCTAGCTGCCACCTTGGCTGTGGGAGCCAGGCCAGGACGTTCGGCATATTGGGGGCCAGTGCTAGGGAAAAGTGAAAAAAAGGTTCTTTTGAGGATAGAGTGGCCAGGAAAGCCCGCAGCCCCAAAGTCTGGGTGGCAATGCAAGTAGTTCCCAGAGGCGTTCATAAAAAGCAAGAGCTGTTCTGGCTGCCACCTTGGCTGTGGGAGCCAGGCCAGGACGTTCGGCATATTGGGGTCCGGTGCTGGGGTAAAGTGAAAAAAAGAATCTTTGGAGGATAGAGTGGCCAGGAAAGCCCGCAGCCCCAAAGTCTGGGTGGCAATGCAAGTAGTTCCCAGAGACCTTGAAAGAAAGCAAGAGTTGTTCTGGCTGCCACCTTGGCTGTGGGAGCCAGGCCAGGACGTTCGGCATATTGGAGGCCAGTGCTAGGGAAAAGTGAAAAAAAGGTTCTTTGGAGGATAGAGTGGCCAGGAAAGCCCGCAGCCCCAAAGTCTGGGTGGCAATGCAAGTAGTTCCCAGAGACCTTGAAAGAAAGCAAGAGTTGTTCTGGCTGCCACCTTGGCTGTGGGAGCCAGGCCAGGACGTTCGGCATATTGGGGTCCGGTGCTGGGGTAAAGTGAAAAAAAGGATCTTTGGAGGATAGAGTGGCCAGGAAAGCCCGCAGCCCCAAAGTCTGGGTGGCAATGCAAGTAGTTCCCAGAGGCGTTCATAAAAAGCAAGAGTTGTTCTGGCTGCCACCTTGGCTGTGGGAGCCAGGCCAGGACGTTCGGCATATTGGGGTCCGGTGCTAGGGAAAAGTGAAAAAAAGGTTCTTTGGAGGATAGAGTGGCCAGGAAAGCCCGCAGCCCCAAAGTCTGGGTGGCAATGCAAGTAGTTCCCAGAGACCTTGAAAGAAAGCAAGAGTTATTTCTGGCTGCCACCTTGGCTGTGGGAGCCAGGCCAGGACGTTCGGCATATTGGGGTCCGGTGCTGGGGATAAGTGAAAAAAAGGTTCTTTGGAGGATAGAGTGGCCAGGAAAGCCCGCAGCCCCAAAGTCTGGGTGGCAATGCAAGTAGTTCCCAGAGGCGTTCATAAGAAGCAAGAGTTGTTCTGGCTGCCACCTTGGCTGTGGGAGCCAGGCCAGGACGTTCGGCATATTGGGGGCCAGTGCTAGGGAAAAGTGAAAAAAAGGTTCTTTTGAGGATAGAGTGGCCAGGAAAGCCCGCAGCCCCAAAGTCTGGGTGGCAATGCAAGTAGTTCCCAGAGGCGTTCATAAAAAGCAAGAGCTGTTCTAGCTGCCACCTTGACTGTGGGAGCCAGGCCAGGACGTTCGGCATATTGGGGGCCAGTGCTAGGGAAAAGTGAAAAAAAGGTTCTTTGGAGGATAGAGTGGCCAGGAAAGCCCGCAGCCCCAAAGTCTGGGTGGCAATGCAAGTAGTTCCCAGAGGCGTTCATAAAAAGCAAGAGCTGTTCTGGCTGCCACCTTGGCTGTGGGAGCCAGGCCAGGACGTTCGGCATATTGGGGGCCGGTGCTAGGGAAAAGTGAAAAAAAGGTTCTTTGGAGGATAGAGTGGCCAGGAAAGCCCGCAGCCCCAATGTCTGGGTGGCAATGCAAGTAGTTCCCAGAGGCGTTCATAAAAAGCAAGAGTTGTTCTGGCTGCCACCTTGGCTGTGGGAGCCAGGCCAGGACGTTTGGCATATTGGGGTCCGGTGCTAGGGAAAAGTGAAAAAAAGGTTCTTTGGAGGATAGAGTGGCCAGGAAAGCCCGCAGCCCCAAAGTCTGGGTGGCAATGCAAGTAGTTCCCAGAGGCGTTCATAAAAAGCAAGAGTTGTTCTGGCTGCCACCTTGGCTGTGGGTGCCAGGCCAGGACGTTCGGCATATTGGGGTCCGGTGCTAGGGAAAAGGGAAAAAAAGGTTCTTTGGAGGATAGAGTGGCCAGGAAAGCCCGCAGCCCCAAAGTCTGGGTGGCAATGCAAGTAGTTCCCAGAGACCTTGAAAGAAAGCAAGAGTTATTTCTGGCTGCCACCTTGGCTGTGGGAGCCAGGCCAGGACGTTCGGCATATTGGGGTCCGGTGCTGGGGTAAAGTGAAAAAAAGGATCTTTGGAGGATAGAGTGGCCAGGAAAGCCCGCAGCCCCAAAGTCTGGGTGGCAATGCAAGTAGTTCCCAGAGACCTTGAAAGAAAGCAAGAGTTGTTCTGGCTGCCAGCTTGGCTGTGGGAGCCAGGCCAGGACGTTCGGCATATTGGGGTCCGGTGCTGGGGAAAGTGAAAAAAAGGTTCTTTGGAGGATAGAGTGGCCAGGAAAGCCCGCAGCCCCAAAGTCTGGGTGGCAATGCAAGTAGTTCCCAGAGGCGTTCATAAAAAGCAAGAGTTGTTCTGGCTGCCACCTTGGGTGTGGGAGCCAGGCCAGGACGTTCGGCATATTGGGGGCCAGTGCTAGGGAAAAGTGAAAAAAAGGTTCTTTGGAGGATAGAGTGGCCAGGAAAGCCCGCAGCCCCAAAGTCTGGGTGGCAATGCAAGTAGTTCCCAGAGGCGTTCATAAAAAGCAAGAGTTGTTCTAGCTGCCACCTTGGCTGTGGGAGCCAGGCCAGGACGTTCGGCATATTGGGGGCCAGTGCTAGGGAAAAGTGAAAAAAAGGTTCTTTTGAGGATAGAGTGGCCAGGAAAGCCCGCAGCCCCAAAGTCTGGGTGGCAATGCAAGTAGTTCCCAGAGGCGTTCATAAAAAGCAAGAGCTGTTCTGGCTGCCACCTTGGCTGTGGGAGCCAGGCCAGGACGTTCGGCATATTGGGGTCCGGTGCTGGGGTAAAGTGAAAAAAAGAATCTTTGGAGGATAGAATGGCCAGGAAAGCCCGCAGCCCCAAAGTCTGGGTGGCAATGCAAGTAGTTCCCAGAGACCTTGAAAGAAAGCAAGAGTTGTTCTGGCTGCCACCTTGGCTGTGGGAGCCAGGCCAGGACGTTCGGCATATTGGAGGCCAGTGCTAGGGAAAAGTGAAAAAAAGGTTCTTTGGAGGATAGAGTGGCCAGGAAAGCCCGCAGCCCCAATGTCTGGGTGGCAATGCAAGTAGTTCCCAGAGACCTTGAAAGAAAGCAAGAGTTATTTCTGGCTGCCACCTTGGCTGTGGGAGCCAGGCCAGGACGTTCGGCATATTGGGGTCCGGTGCTAGGGAAAAGTGAAAAAAAGGTTCTTTGGAGGATAGAGTGGCCAGGAAAGCCCGCAGCCCCAAAGTCTGGGTGGCAATGCAAGTAGTTCCCAGAGGCGTTCATAAAAAGCAAGAGTTGTTCTGGCTGCCACCTTGGCTGTGGGTGCCAGGCCAGGACGTTCGGCATATTGGGGTCCGGTGCTAGGGAAAAGTGAAAAAAAGGTTCTTTGGAGGATAGAGTGGCCAGGAAAGCCCGCAGCCCCAAAGTCTGGGTGGCAATGCAAGTAGTTCCCAGAGACCTTGAAAGAAAGCAAGAGTTGTTCTGGCTGCCACCTTGACTGTGGGAGCCAGGCCAGGACAATCGGCATATTGGGGTCCGGTGCTGGGGTAAAGTGAAAAAAAGGTTCTTTGGAGGATAGAGTGGCCAGGAAAGCCCGAAGCCCCAAAGTCTGGGTGGCAATGCAAGTAGTTCCCAGAGGCGTTCATAAAAAGCAAGAGTTGTTCTGGCTGCCACCTTGGCTGTGGGAGCCAGGCCAGGACGTTCGGCATATTGGGGTCCGGTGCTAGGGAAAAGTGAAAAAAAGGTGCTTTGGAGGATAGAGTGGCCAGGAAAGCCTGCAGCCCCAAAGTCTGGGTGGCAATGCAAGTAGTTCCCAGAGGCGTTCATAAAAAGCAAGAGTTGTTCTAGCTGCCACCTTGGCTGTGGGAGCCAGGCCAGGACGATCGGCATATTGGGGTCCGGTGCTGGGGTAAAGTGAAAAAAAGGATCTTTGGAGGATAGAGTGGCCAGGAAAGCCCGCAGCCCCAAAGTCTGGGTGGCAATGCAAGTAGTTCCCAGAGACCTTGAAAGAAAGCAAGAGTTGTTCTGGCTGCCACCTTGGCTGTGGGAGCCAGGCCAGGACGTTCGGCATATTGGGGTCCGGTGCTAAGGAAAAGTGAAAAAAAGGTTCTTTGGAGGATAGAGTGGCCAGGAAAGCCCGCAGCCCCAAAGTCTGGGTGGCAATGCAAGTAGTTCCCAGAGGCGTTCATAAGAAGCAAGAGTTGTTCTGGCTGCCACCTTGGCTGTGGGAGCCAGGCCAGGAAGTTCGGCATATTGGGGGCCGGTGCTGGGGAAAAGTGAAAAAAAAGTTCTTTTGAGGATAGAGTGGCCAGGAAAGCCCGCAGCCCCAAAGTCTGGGTGGCAATGCAAGTAGTTCCCAGAGGCGTTCATAAAAAGCAAGAGTTGTTCTGGCTGCCACCTTGGCTGTGGGAGCCAGGCCAGGACGTTTGGCATATTGGGGTCCGGTGCTAGGGAAAAGTGAAAAAAAGGTTCTTTGGAGGATAGAGTGGCCAGGAAAGCCCGCAGCCCCAAAGTCTGGGTGGCAATGCAAGTAGTTCCCAGAGGCGTTCATAAAAAGCAAGAGTTGTTCTGGCTGCCACCTTGGCTGTGGGAGCCAGGCCAGGACGTTTGGCATATTGGGGTCCGGTGCTAGGGAAAAGTGAAAAAAAGGTTCTTTGGAGGATAGAGTGGCCAGGAAAGCCCGCAGCCCCAAAGTCTGGGTGGCAATGCAAGTAGTTCCCAGAGACCTTGAAAGAAAGCAAGAGTTATTTCTGGCTGCCACCTTGGCTGTGGGAGCCAGGCCAGGACGTTCGGCATATTGGGGTCTGGTGCTGGGGTAAAGTGAAAAAAAGGTTCTTTGGAGGATAGAGTGGCCAGGAAAGCCCGCAGCCCCAAAGTCTGGGTGGCAATGCAAGTAGTTCCCAGAGGCGTTCATAAAAAGCAAGAGTTGTTCTGGCTGCCACCTTGGGTGTGGGAGCCAGGCCAGGACGTTCGGCATATTGGGGGCCAGTGCTAGGGAAAAGTGAAAAAAAGGTTCTTTGGAGGATAGAGTGGCCAGGAAAGCCCGCAGCCCCAAAGTCTGGGTGGCAATGCAAGTAGTTCCCAGAGGCGTTCATAAAAAGCAAGAGTTGTTCTGGCTGCCACCTTGGCTGTGGGAGCCAGGCCAGGACGTTCGGCATATTGGGGGCCAGTGCTAGGGAAAAGTGAAAAAAAGGTTCTTTTGAGGATAGAGTGGCCAGGAAAGCCCGCAGCCCCAAAGTCTGGGTGGCAATGCAAGTAGTTCCCAGAGGCGTTCATAAAAAGCAAGAGCTGTTCTGGCTGCCACCTTGGCTGTGGGAGCCAGGCCAGGACGTTCGGCATATTGGGGTCCGGTGCTGGGGTAAAGTGAAAAAAAGGATCTTTGGAGGATAGAGTGGCCAGGAAAGCCCGCAGCCCCAAAGTCTGGGTGGCAATGCAAGTAGTTCCCAGAGACCTTGAAAGAAAGCAAGAGTTGTTCTGGCTGCCACCTTGGCTGTGGGAGCCAGGCCAGGACGTTCGGCATATTGGGGTCCGGTGCTAAGGAAAAGTGAAAAAATGGTTCTTTGGAGGATAGAGTGGCCAGGAAAGCCCGCAGCCCCAAAGTCTGGGTGGCAATGCAAGTAGTTCCCAGAGGCGTTCATAAGAAGCAAGAGTTGTTCTGGCTGCCACCTTGGCTGTGGGAGCCAGGCCAGGACGTTCGGCATATTGGGGTCCGGTGCTAGGGAAAAGTGAAAAAAAGGTTCTTTTGAGGATAGAGTGGCCAGGAAAGCCCGCAGCCCCAATGTCTGGGTGGCAATGCAAGTAGTTCCCAGAGGCGTTCATAAAAAGCAAGAGTTGTTCTGGCTGCCACCTTGGCTGTGGGAGCCAGGCCAGGACGTTTGGCATATTGGGGTCCGGTGCTAGGGAAAAGTGAAAAAAAGGTTCTTTGGAGGATAGAGTGGCCAGGAAAGCCCGCAGCCCCAAAGTCTGGGTGGCAATGCAAGTAGTTCCCAGAGGCGTTCATAAAAAGCAAGAGTTGTTCTGGCTGCCACCTTGGCTGTGGGTGCCAGGCCAGGACGTTCGGCATATTGGGGTCCGGTGCTAGGGAAAAGTGAAAAAAAGGTTCTTTGGAGGATAGAGTGGCCAGGAAAGCCCGCAGCCCCAAAGTCTGGGTGGCAATGCAAGTAGTTCCCAGAGACCTTGAAAGAAAGCAAGAGTTATTTCTGGCTGCCACCTTGGCTGTGGGAGCCAGGCCAGGACGTTCGGCATATTGGGGTCCGGTGCTGGGGTAAAGTGAAAAAAAGGATCTTTGGAGGATAGAGTGGCCAGGAAAGCCCGCAGCCCCAAAGTCTGGGTGGCAATGCAAGTAGTTCCCAGAGACCTTGAAAGAAAGCAAGAGTTGTTCTGGCTGCCAGCTTGGCTGTGGGAGCCAGGCCAGGACGTTCGGCATATTGGGGGCCGGTGCTGGGGTAAAGTGAAAAAAAGGTTCTTTGGAGGATAGAGTGGCCAGGAAAGCCCGCAGCCCCAAAGTCTGGGTGGCAATGCAAGTAGTTCCCAGAGGCGTTCATAAAAAGCAAGAGTTGTTCTGGCTGCCACCTTGGGTGTGGGAGCCAGGCCAGGACGTTCGGCATATTGGGGGCCAGTGCTAGGGAAAAGTGAAAAAAAGGTTCTTTGGAGGATAGAGTGGCCAGGAAAGCCCGCAGCCCCAAAGTCTGGGTGGCAATGCAAGTAGTTCCCAGAGGCGTTCATAAAAAGCAAGAGTTGTTCTAGCTGCCACCTTGGCTGTGGGAGCCAGGCCAGGACGTTCGGCATATTGGGGGCCAGTGCTAGGGAAAAGTGAAAAAAAGGTTCTTTTGAGGATAGAGTGGCCAGGAAAGCCCGCAGCCCCAAAGTCTGGGTGGCAATGCAAGTAGTTCCCAGAGGCGTTCATAAAAAGCAAGAGCTGTTCTGGCTGCCACCTTGGCTGTGGGAGCCAGGCCAGGACGTTCGGCATATTGGGGTCCGGTGCTGGGGTAAAGTGAAAAAAAGAATCTTTGGAGGATAGAATGGCCAGGAAAGCCCGCAGCCCCAAAGTCTGGGTGGCAATGCAAGTAGTTCCCAGAGACCTTGAAAGAAAGCAAGAGTTGTTCTGGCTGCCACCTTGGCTGTGGGAGCCAGGCCAGGACAATCGGCATATTGGAGGCCAGTGCTAGGGAAAAGTGAAAAAAAGGTTCTTTGGAGGATAGAGTGGCCAGGAAAGCCCGCAGCCCCAATGTCTGGGTGGCAATGCAAGTAGTTCCCAGAGACCTTGAAAGAAAGCAAGAGTTATTTCTGGCTGCCACCTTGGCTGTGGGAGCCAGGCCAGGACGTTCGGCATATTGGGGTCCGGTGCTAGGGAAAAGTGAAAAAAAGGTTCTTTGGAGGATAGAGTGGCCAGGAAAGCCCGCAGCCCCAAAGTCTGGGTGGCAATGCAAGTAGTTCCCAGAGGCGTTCATAAAAAGCAAGAGTTGTTCTGGCTGCCACCTTGGCTGTGGGTGCCAGGCCAGGACGTTCGGCATATTGGGGTCCGGTGCTAGGGAAAAGTGAAAAAAAGGTTCTTTGGAGGATAGAGTGGCCAGGAAAGCCCGCAGCCCCAAAGTCTGGGTGGCAATGCAAGTAGTTCCCAGAGACCTTGAAAGAAAGCAAGAGTTGTTCTGGCTGCCACCTTGGCTGTGGGAGCCAGGCCAGGACAATCGGCATATTGGGGTCCGGTGCTGGGGTAAAGTGAAAAAAAGGTTCTTTGGAGGATAGAGTGGCCAGGAAAGCCCGAAGCCCCAAAGTCTGGGTGGCAATGCAAGTAGTTCCCAGAGGCGTTCATAAAAAGCAAGAGTTGTTCTGGCTGCCACCTTGGCTGTGGGAGCCAGGCCAGGACGTTCGGCATATTGGGGTCCGGTGCTAGGGAAAAGTGAAAAAAAGGTGCTTTGGAGGATAGAGTGGCCAGGAAAGCCCGCAGCCCCAAAGTCTGGGTGGCAATGCAAGTAGTTCCCAGAGGCGTTCATAAAAAGCAAGAGTTGTTCTGGCTGCCACCTTGGCTGTGGGTGCCAGGCCAGGACGTTCGGCATATTGGGGTCCGGTGCTAGGGAAAAGTGAAAAAAAGGTTCTTTGGAGGATAGAGTGGCCAGGAAAGCCCGCAGCCCCAAAGTCTGGGTGGCAATGCAAGTAGTTCCCAGAGACCTTGAAAGAAAGCAAGAGTTATTTCTGGCTGCCACCTTGGCTGTGGGAGCCAGGCCAGGACGTTCGGCATATTGGGGTCCGGTGCTGGGGTAAAGTGAAAAAAAGGATCTTTGGAGGATAGAGTGGCCAGGAAAGCCCGCAGCCCCAAAGTCTGGGTGGCAATGCAAGTAGTTCCCAGAGACCTTGAAAGAAAGCAAGAGTTGTTCTGGCTGCCAGCTTGGCTGTGGGAGCCAGGCCAGGACGTTCGGCATATTGGGGTCCGGTGCTGGGGTAAAGTGAAAAAAAGGTTCTTTGGAGGATAGAGTGGCCAGGAAAGCCCGCAGCCCCAAAGTCTGGGTGGCAATGCAAGTAGTTCCCAGAGGCGTTCATAAAAAGCAAGAGTTGTTCTGGCTGCCACCTTGGGTGTGGGTGCCAGGCCAGGACGTTCGGCATATTGGGGTCCGGTGCTAGGGAAAAGTGAAAAAAAGGTGCTTTGGAGGATAGAGTGGCCAGGAAAGCCCGCAGCCCCAAAGTCTGGGTGGCAATGCAAGTAGTTCCCAGAGGCGTTCATAAAAAGCAAGAGTTGTTCTAGCTGCCACCTTGGCTGTGGGAGCCAGGCCAGGACGTTCGGCATATTGGGGGCCAGTGCTAGGGAAAAGTGAAAAAAAGGTTCTTTTGAGGATAGAGTGGCCAGGAAAGCCCGCAGCCCCAAAGTCTGGGTGGCAATGCAAGTAGTTCCCAGAGGCGTTCATAAAAAGCAAGAGCTGTTCTGGCTGCCACCTTGGCTGTGGGAGCCAGGCCAGGACGTTCGGCATATTGGGGTCCGGTGCTGGGGTAAAGTGAAAAAAAGAATCTTTGGAGGATAGAATGGCCAGGAAAGCCCGCAGCCCCAAAGTCTGGGTGGCAATGCAAGTAGTTCCCAGAGACCTTGAAAGAAAGCAAGAGTTGTTCTGGCTGCCACCTTGGCTGTGGGAGCCAGGCCAGGACGTTCGGCATATTGGAGGCCAGTGCTAGGGAAAAGTGAAAAAAAGGTTCTTTGGAGGATAGAGTGGCCAGGAAAGCCCGCAGCCCCAAAGTCTGGGTGGCAATGCAAGTAGTTCCCAGAGGCGTTCATAAAAAGCAAGAGTTGTTCTGGCTGCCACCTTGGCTGTGGGTGCCAGGCCAGGACGTTCGGCATATTGGGGTCCGGTGCTAGGGAAAAGTGAAAAAAAGGTTCTTTGGAGGATAGAGTGGCCAGGAAAGCCCGCAGCCCCAAAGTCTGGGTGGCAATGCAAGTAGTTCCCAGAGACCTTGAAAGAAAGCAAGAGTTGTTCTGGCTGCCACCTTGACTGTGGGAGCCAGGCCAGGACAATCGGCATATTGGGGTCCGGTGCTGGGGTAAAGTGAAAAAAAGGTTCTTTGGAGGATAGAGTGGCCAGGAAAGCCCGAAGCCCCAAAGTCTGGGTGGCAATGCAAGTAGTTCCCAGAGGCGTTCATAAAAAGCAAGAGTTGTTCTGGCTGCCACCTTGGCTGTGGGAGCCAGGCCAGGACGTTCGGCATATTGGGGTCCGGTGCTAGGGAAAAGTGAAAAAAAGGTGCTTTGGAGGATAGAGTGGCCAGGAAAGCCCGCAGCCCCAAAGTCTGGGTGGCAATGCAAGTAGTTCCCAGAGGCGTTCATAAAAAGCAAGAGTTGTTCTAGCTGCCACCTTGGCTGTGGGAGCCAGGCCAGGACGATCGGCATATTGGGGTCCGGTGCTGGGGTAAAGTGAAAAAAAGGATCTTTGGAGGATAGAGTGGCCAGGAAAGCCCGCAGCCCCAAAGTCTGGGTGGCAATGCAAGTAGTTCCCAGAGACCTTGAAAGAAAGCAAGAGTTGTTCTGGCTGCCACCTTGGCTGTGGGAGCCAGGCCAGGACGTTCGGCATATTGGGGTCCGGTGCTAAGGAAAAGTGAAAAAAAGGTTCTTTGGAGGATAGAGTGGCCAGGAAAGCCCGCAGCCCCAAAGTCTGGGTGGCAATGCAAGTAGTTCCCAGAGGCGTTCATAAGAAGCAAGAGTTGTTCTGGCTGCCACCTTGGCTGTGGGAGCCAGGCCAGGAAGTTCGGCATATTGGGGGCCGGTGCTGGGGAAAAGTGAAAAAAAAGTTCTTTTGAGGATAGAGTGGCCAGGAAAGCCCGCAGCCCCAAAGTCTGGGTGGCAATGCAAGTAGTTCCCAGAGGCGTTCATAAAAAGCAAGAGTTGTTCTGGCTGCCACCTTGGCTGTGGGAGCCAGGCCAGGACGTTTGGCATATTGGGGTCCGGTGCTAGGGAAAAGTGAAAAAAAGGTTCTTTGGAGGATAGAGTGGCCAGGAAAGCCCGCAGCCCCAAAGTCTGGGTGGCAATGCAAGTAGTTCCCAGAGGCGTTCATAAAAAGCAAGAGTTGTTCTGGCTGCCACCTTGGCTGTGGGAGCCAGGCCAGGACGTTTGGCATATTGGGGTCCGGTGCTAGGGAAAAGTGAAAAAAAGGTTCTTTGGAGGATAGAGTGGCCAGGAAAGCCCGCAGCCCCAAAGTCTGGGTGGCAATGCAAGTAGTTCCCAGAGACCTTGAAAGAAAGCAAGAGTTATTTCTGGCTGCCACCTTGGCTGTGGGAGCCAGGCCAGGACGTTCGGCATATTGGGGTCTGGTGCTGGGGTAAAGTGAAAAAAAGGTTCTTTGGAGGATAGAGTGGCCAGGAAAGCCCGCAGCCCCAAAGTCTGGGTGGCAATGCAAGTAGTTCCCAGAGACCTTGAAAGAAAGCAAGAGTTGTTCTGGCTGCCAGCTTGGCTGTGGGAGCCAGGCCAGGACGTTCGGCATATTGGGGTCCGGTGCTGGGGTAAAGTGAAAAAAAGGTTCTTTGGAGGATAGAGTGGCCAGGAAAGCCCGCAGCCCCAAAGTCTGGGTGGCAATGCAAGTAGTTCCCAGAGGCGTTCATAAAAAGCAAGAGTTGTTCTGGCTGCCACCTTGGGTGTGGGAGCCAGGCCAGGACGTTCGGCATATTGGGGGCCAGTGCTAGGGAAAAGTGAAAAAAAGGTTCTTTGGAGGATAGAGTGGCCAGGAAAGCCCGCAGCCCCAAAGTCTGGGTGGCAATGCAAGTAGTTCCCAGAGGCGTTCATAAAAAGCAAGAGTTGTTCTGGCTGCCACCTTGGCTGTGGGAGCCAGGCCAGGACGTTCGGCATATTGGGGGCCAGTGCTAGGGAAAAGTGAAAAAAAGGTTCTTTTGAGGATAGAGTGGCCAGGAAAGCCCGCAGCCCCAAAGTCTGGGTGGCAATGCAAGTAGTTCCCAGAGGCGTTCATAAAAAGCAAGAGCTGTTCTGGCTGCCACCTTGGCTGTGGGAGCCAGGCCAGGACGTTCGGCATATTGGGGTCCGGTGCTGGGGTAAAGTGAAAAAAAGGATCTTTGGAGGATAGAGTGGCCAGGAAAGCCCGCAGCCCCAAAGTCTGGGTGGCAATGCAAGTAGTTCCCAGAGACCTTGAAAGAAAGCAAGAGTTGTTCTGGCTGCCACCTTGGCTGTGGGAGCCAGGCCAGGACGTTCGGCATATTGGGGTCCGGTGCTAAGGAAAAGTGAAAAAATGGTTCTTTGGAGGATAGAGTGGCCAGGAAAGCCCGCAGCCCCAAAGTCTGGGTGGCAATGCAAGTAGTTCCCAGAGGCGTTCATAAGAAGCAAGAGTTGTTCTGGCTGCCACCTTGGCTGTGGGAGCCAGGCCAGGACGTTCGGCATATTGGGGGCCGGTGCTAGGGAAAAGTGAAAAAAAGGTTCTTTTGAGGATAGAGTGGCCAGGAAAGCCCGCAGCCCCAATGTCTGGGTGGCAATGCAAGTAGTTCCCAGAGGCATTCATAAAAAGCAAGAGTTGTTCTGGCTGCCACCTTGGCTGTGGGAGCCAGGCCAGGACGTTTGGCATATTGGGGTCCGGTGCTAGGGAAAAGTGAAAAAAAGGTTCTTTGGAGGATAGAGTGGCCAGGAAAGCCCGCAGCCCCAAAGTCTGGGTGGCAATGCAAGTAGTTCCCAGAGGCGTTCATAAAAAGCAAGAGTTGTTCTGGCTGCCACCTTGGCTGTGGGTGCCAGGCCAGGACGTTCGGCATATTGGGGTCCGGTGCTAGGGAAAAGTGAAAAAAAGGTTCTTTGGAGGATAGAGTGGCCAGGAAAGCCCGCAGCCCCAAAGTCTGGGTGGCAATGCAAGTAGTTCCCAGAGACCTTGAAAGAAAGCAAGAGTTATTTCTGGCTGCCACCTTGGCTGTGGGAGCCAGGCCAGGACGTTCGGCATATTGGGGTCCGGTGCTGGGGTAAAGTGAAAAAAAGGTTCTTTGGAGGATAGAGTGGCCAGGAAAGCCCGCAGCCCCAAAGTCTGGGTGGCAATGCAAGTAGTTCCCAGAGACCTTGAAAGAAAGCAAGAGTTGTTCTGGCTGCCAGCTTGGCTGTGGGAGCCAGGCCAGGACGTTCGGCATATTGGGGTCCGGTGCTGGGATAAAGTGAAAAAAAGGTTCTTTGGAGGATAGAGTGGCCAGGAAAGCCCGCAGCCCCAAAGTCTGGGTGGCAATGCAAGTAGTTCCCAGAGGCGTTCATAAAAAGCAAGAGTTGTTCTGGCTGCCACCTTGGCTGTGGGAGCCAGGCCAGGACGTTCGGCATATTGGGGGCCAGTGCTAGGGAAAAGTGAAAAAAAGGTTCTTTGGAGGATAGAGTGGCCAGGAAAGCCCGCAGCCCCAAAGTCTGGGTGGCAATGCAAGTAGTTCCCAGAGGCGTTCATAAAAAGCAAGAGTTGTTCTAGCTGCCACCTTGGCTGTGGGAGCCAGGCCAGGACGTTCGGCATATTGGGGGCCAGTGCTAGGGAAAAGTGAAAAAAAGGTTCTTTTGAGGATAGAGTGGCCAGGAAAGCCCGCAGCCCCAAAGTCTGGGTGGCAATGCAAGTAGTTCCCAGAGGCGTTCATAAAAAGCAAGAGCTGTTCTGGCTGCCACCTTGGCTGTGGGAGCCAGGCCAGGACGTTCGGCATATTGGGGTCCGGTGCTGGGGTAAAGTGAAAAAAAGAATCTTTGGAGGATAGAGTGGCCAGGAAAGCCCGCAGCCCCAAAGTCTGGGTGGCAATGCAAGTAGTTCCCAGAGACCTTGAAAGAAAGCAAGAGTTGTTCTGGCTGCCACCTTGGCTGTGGGAGCCAGGCCAGGACGTTCGGCATATTGGAGGCCAGTGCTAGGGAAAAGTGAAAAAAAGGTTCTTTGGAGGATAGAGTGGCCAGGAAAGCCCGCAGCCCCAAAGTCTGGGTGGCAATGCAAGTAGTTCCCAGAGACCTTGAAAGAAAGCAAGAGTTGTTCTGGCTGCCACCTTGGCTGTGGGAGCCAGGCCAGGACGTTCGGCATATTGGGGTCCGGTGCTGGGGTAAAGTGAAAAAAAGGTTCTTTGGAGGATAGAGTGGCCAGGAAAGCCCGCAGCCCCAAAGTCTGGGTGGCAATGCAAGTAGTTCCCAGAGGCGTTCATAAAAAGCAAGAGTTGTTCTGGCTGCCACCTTGGGTGTGGGAGCCAGGCCAGGACGTTCGGCATATTGGGGTCCGGTGCTAGGGAAAAGTGAAAAAAAGGTTCTTTGGAGGATAGAGTGGCCAGGAAAGCCCGCAGCCCCAAAGTCTGGGTGGCAATGCAAGTAGTTCCCAGAGACCTTGAAAGAAAGCAAGAGTTATTTCTGGCTGCCACCTTGGCTGTGGGAGCCAGGCCAGGACGTTCGGCATATTGGGGTCCGGTGCTGGGGATAAGTGAAAAAAAGGTTCTTTGGAGGATAGAGTGGCCAGGAAAGCCCGCAGCCCCAAAGTCTGGGTGGCAATGCAAGTAGTTCCCAGAGGCGTTCATAAAAAGCAAGAGTTGTTCTGGCTGCCACCTTGGCTGTGGGAGCCAGGCCAGGACGTTCGGCATATTGGGGGCCAGTGCTAGGGAAAAGTGAAAAAAAGGTTCTTTTGAGGATAGAGTGGCCAGGAAAGCCCGCAGCCCCAAAGTCTGGGTGGCAATGCAAGTAGTTCCCAGAGGCATTCATAAAAAGCAAGAGTTGTTCTGGCTGCCACCTTGGCTGTGGGAGCCAGGCCAGGACGTTCGGCATATTGGGGTCCGGTGCTAGGGAAAAGTGAAAAAAAGGTTCTTTGGAGGATAGAGTGGCCAGGAAAGCCCGCAGCCCCAAAGTCTGGGTGGCAATGCAAGTAGTTCCCAGAGGCGTTCATAAAAAGCAAGAGTTATTTCTGGCTGCCAGCTTGGCTGTGGGAGCCAGGCCAGGACGATCGGCATATTGGGGTCCGGTGCTGGGGTAAAGTGAAAAAAAGGATCTTTGGAGGATAGAGTGGCCAGGAAAGCCCGCAGCCCCAAAGTCTGGGTGGCAATGCAAGTAGTTCCCAGAGACCTTGAAAGAAAGCAAGAGTTGTTCTGGCTGCCACCTTGGCTGTGGGAGCCAGGCCAGGACGTTCGGCATATTGGGGTCCGGTGCTAAGGAAAAGTGAAAAAAAGGTTCTTTGGAGGATAGAGTGGCCAGGAAAGCCTGCAGCCCCAAAGTCTAGGTGGCAATGCAAGTAGTTCCCAGAGGCGTTCATAAGAAGCAAGAGTTGTTCTGGCTGCCACCTTGGCTGTGGGAGCCAGGCCAGGACGTTCGGCATATTGGGGGCCGGTGCTGGGGAAAAGTGAAAAAAAAGTTCTTTTGAGGATAGAGTGGCCAGGAAAGCCCGCAGCCCCAAAGTCTGGGTGGCAATGCAAGTAGTTCCCAGAGGCGTTCATAAAAAGCAAGAGTTGTTCTGGCTGCCATCTTGGCTGTGGGAGCCAGGCCAGGACGTTTGGCATATTGGGGTCCGGTGCTAGGGAAAAGTGAAAAAAAGGTTCTTTGGAGGATAGAGTGGCCAGGAAAGCCCGCAGCCCCAAAGTCTGGGTGGCAATGCAAGTAGTTCCCAGAGGCGTTCATAAAAAGCAAGAGTTGTTCTGGCTGCCACCTTGGCTGTGGGTGCCAGGCCAGGACGTTCGGCATATTGGGGTCCGGTGCTAGGGAAAAGTGAAAAAAAGGTTCTTTGGAGGATAGAGTGGCCAGGAAAGCCCGCAGCCCCAAAGTCTGGGTGGCAATGCAAGTAGTTCCCAGAGACCTTGAAAGAAAGCAAGAGTTATTTCTGGCTGCCACCTTGGCTGTGGGAGCCAGGCCAGGACGTTCGGCATATTGGGGTCTGGTGCTGGGGTAAAGTGAAAAAAAGGTTCTTTGGAGGATAGAGTGGCCAGGAAAGCCCGCAGCCCCAAAGTCTGGGTGGCAATGCAAGTAGTTCCCAGAGACCTTGAAAGAAAGCAAGAGTTGTTCTGGCTGCCAGCTTGGCTGTGGGAGCCAGGCCAGGACGTTCGGCATATTGGGGTCCGGTGCTGGGGTAAAGTGAAAAAAAGGTTCTTTGGAGGATAGAGTGGCCAGGAAAGCCCGCAGCCCCAAAGTCTGGGTGGCAATGCAAGTAGTTCCCAGAGGCGTTCATAAAAAGCAAGAGTTGTTCTGGCTGCCACCTTGGCTGTGGGAGCCAGGCCAGGACGTTCGGCATATTGGGGGCCAGTGCTAGGGAAAAGTGAAAAAAAGGTTCTTTGGAGGATAGAGTGGCCAGGAAAGCCCGCAGCCCCAAAGTCTGGGTGGCAATGCAAGTAGTTCCCAGAGGCGTTCATAAAAAGCAAGAGTTGTTCTGGCTGCCACCTTGGGTGTGGGAGCCAGGCCAGGACGTTCGGCATATTGGGGGCCAGTGCTAGGGAAAAGTGAAAAAAAGGTTCTTTTGAGGATAGAGTGGCCAGGAAAGCCCGCAGCCCCAAAGTCTGGGTGGCAATGCAAGTAGTTCCCAGAGGCGTTCATAAAAAGCAAGAGCTGTTCTGGCTGCCACCTTGGCTGTGGGAGCCAGGCCAGGACGTTCGGCATATTGGGGTCCGGTGCTGGGGTAAAGTGAAAAAAAGGATCTTTGGAGGATAGAGTGGCCAGGAAAGCCCGCAGCCCCAAAGTCTGGGTGGCAATGCAAGTAGTTCCCAGAGACCTTGAAAGAAAGCAAGAGTTGTTCTGGCTGCCACCTTGGCTGTGGGAGCCAGGCCAGGACGTTCGGCATATTGGGGTCCGGTGCTAAGGAAAAGTGAAAAAATGGTTCTTTGGAGGATAGAGTGGCCAGGAAAGCCCGCAGCCCCAAAGTCTGGGTGGCAATGCAAGTAGTTCCCAGAGGCGTTCATAAGAAGCAAGAGTTGTTCTGGCTGCAACCTTGGCTATGGGAGCCAGGCCAGGACGTTCGGCATATTGGGGGCCGGTGCTAGGGAAAAGTGAAAAAAAGGTTCTTTTGAGGATAGAGTGGCCAGGAAAGCCCGCAGCCCCAAAGTCTGGGTGGCAATGCAAGTAGTTCCCAGAGGCGTTCATAAAAAGCAAGAGTTGTTCTGGCTGCCACCTTGGCTGTGGGAGCCAGGCCAGGACGTTCGGCATATTGGGGGCCAGTGCTAGGGAAAAGTGAAAAAAAGGTTCTTTGGAGGATAGAGTGGCCAGGAAAGCCCGCAGCCCCAAAGTCTGGGTGGCAATGCAAGTAGTTCCCAGAGGCGTTCATAAAAAGCAAGAGTTGTTCTAGCTGCCACCTTGGCTGTGGGAGCCAGGCCAGGACGTTCGGCATATTGGGGGCCAGTGCTAGGGAAAAGTGAAAAAAAGGTTCTTTTGAGGATAGAGTGGCCAGGAAAGCCCGCAGCCCCAAAGTCTGGGTGGCAATGCAAGTAGTTCCCAGAGGCGTTCATAAAAAGCAAGAGCTGTTCTGGCTGCCACCTTGGCTGTGGGAGCCAGGCCAGGACGTTCGGCATATTGGGGTCCGGTGCTGGGGTAAAGTGAAAAAAAGAATCTTTGGAGGATAGAGTGGCCAGGAAAGCCCGCAGCCCCAAAGTCTGGGTGGCAATGCAAGTAGTTCCCAGAGACCTTGAAAGAAAGCAAGAGTTGTTCTGGCTGCCACCTTGGCTGTGGGAGCCAGGCCAGGACGTTCGGCATATTGGGGGCCAGTGCTAGGGAAAAGTGAAAAAAAGGTTCTTTGGAGGATAGAGTGGCCAGGAAAGCCCGCAGCCCCAAAGTCTGGGTGGCAATGCAAGTAGTTCCCAGAGACCTTGAAAGAAAGCAAGAGTTGTTCTGGCTGCCACCTTGGCTGTGGGAGCCAGGCCAGGACGTTCGGCATATTGGGGGCCGGTGCTAGGGAAAAGTGAAAAAAAGGTTCTTTGGAGGATAGAGTGGCCAGGAAAGCCCGCAGCCCCAAAGTCTGGGTGGCAATGCAAGTAGTTCCCAGAGGCGTTCATAAAAAGCAAGAGTTGTTCTGGCTGCCACCTTGGCTGTGGGTGCCAGGCCAGGACGTTCGGCATATTGGGGTCCGGTGCTAGGGAAAAGTGAAAAAAAGGTTCTTTGGAGGATAGAGTGGCCAGGAAAGCCCGCAGCCCCAAAGTCTGGGTGGCAATGCAAGTAGTTCCCAGAGACCTTGAAAGAAAGCAAGAGTTATTTCTGGCTGCCACCTTGGCTGTGGGAGCCAGGCCAGGACGTTCGGCATATTGGGGTCTGGTGCTGGGGTAAAGTGAAAAAAAGGTTCTTTGGAGGATAGAGTGGCCAGGAAAGCCCGCAGCCCCAAAGTCTGGGTGGCAATGCAAGTAGTTCCCAGAGACCTTGAAAGAAAGCAAGAGTTGTTCTGGCTGCCAGCTTGGCTGTGGGAGCCAGGCCAGGACGTTCGGCATATTGGGGTCCGGTGCTGGGGTAAAGTGAAAAAAAGGTTCTTTGGAGGATAGAGTGGCCAGGAAAGCCCGCAGCCCCAAAGTCTGGGTGGCAATGCAAGTAGTTCCCAGAGGCGTTCATAAAAAGCAAGAGTTGTTCTGGCTGCCACCTTGGCTGTGGGAGCCAGGCCAGGACGTTCGGCATATTGGGGGCCAGTGCTAGGGAAAAGTGAAAAAAAGGTTCTTTGGAGGATAGAGTGGCCAGGAAAGCCCGCAGCCCCAAAGTCTGGGTGGCAATGCAAGTAGTTCCCAGAGGCGTTCATAAAAAGCAAGAGTTGTTCTGGCTGCCACCTTGGCTGTGGGAGCCAGGCCAGGACGTTCGGCATATTGGGGGCCAGTGCTAGGGAAAAGTGAAAAAAAGGTTCTTTTGAGGATAGAGTGGCCAGGAAAGCCCGCAGCCCCAAAGTCTGGGTGGCAATGCAAGTAGTTCCCAGAGGCGTTCATAAAAAGCAAGAGCTGTTCTGGCTGCCACCTTGGCTGTGGGAGCCAGGCCAGGACATTCGGCATATTGGGGTCCGGTGCTGGGGTAAAGTGAAAAAAAGGTTCTTTGGAGGATAGAGTGGCCAGGAAAGCCCGCAGCCCCAAAGTCTGGGTGGCAATGCAAGTAGTTCCCAGAGACCTTGAAAGAAAGCAAGAGTTGTTCTGGCTGCCACCTTGGCTGTGGGAGCCAGGCCAGGACGTTCGGCATATTGGGGTCCGGTGCTAAGGAAAAGTGAAAAAATGGTTCTTTGGAGGATAGAGTGGCCAGGAAAGCCCGCAGCCCCAAAGTCTGGGTGGCAATGCAAGTAGTTCCCAGAGGCGTTCATAAGAAGCAAGAGTTGTTCTGGCTGCCACCTTGGCTGTGGGAGCCAGGCCAGGACGTTCGGCATATTGGGGGCCGGTGCTAGGGAAAAGTGAAAAAAAGGTTCTTTGGAGGATAGAGTGGCCAGGAAAGCCCGCAGCCCCAATGTCTGGGTGGCAATGCAAGTAGTTCCCAGAGGCGTTCATAAAAAGCAAGAGTTGTTCTGGCTGCCACCTTGGCTGTGGGAGCCAGGCCAGGACGTTTGGCATATTGGGGTTCGGTGCTAGGGAAAAGTGAAAAAAAGGTTCTTTGGAGGATAGAGTGGCCAGGAAAGCCCGCAGCCCCAAAGTCTGGGTGGCAATGCAAGTAGTTCCCAGAGGCGTTCATAAAAAGCAAGAGTTGTTCTGGCTGCCACCTTGGCTGTGGGTGCCAGGCCAGGACGTTCGGCATATTGGGGTCCGGTGCTAGGGAAAAGTGAAAAAAAGGTTCTTTGGAGGATAGAGTGGCCAGGAAAGCCCGCAGCCCCAAAGTCTGGGTGGCAATGCAAGTAGTTCCCAGAGACCTTGAAAGAAAGCAAGAGTTATTTCTGGCTGCCACCTTGGCTGTGGGAGCCAGGCCAGGACGTTCGGCATATTGGGGGCCGGTGCTGGGGTAAAGTGAAAAAAAGGTTCTTTGGAGGATAGAGTGGCCAGGAAAGCCCGCAGCCCCAAAGTCTGGGTGGCAATGCAAGTAGTTCCCAGAGACCTTGAAAGAAAGCAAGAGTTGTTCTGGCTGCCAGCTTGGCTGTGGGAGCCAGGCCAGGACGTTCGGCATATTGGAGGCCGGTGCTGGGGTAAAGTGAAAAAAAGAATCTTTGGAGGATAGAGTGGCCAGGAAAGCCCGCAGCCCCAAAGTCTGGGTGGCAATGCAAGTAGTTCCCAGAGGCGTTCATAAAAAGCAAGAGTTGTTCTGGCTGCCACCTTGGCTGTGGGAGCCAGGCCAGGACGTTCGGCATATTGGGGGCCAGTGCTAGGGAAAAGTGAAAAAAAGGTTCTTTGGAGGATAGAGTGGCCAGGAAAGCCCGCAGCCCCAAAGTCTGGGTGGCAATGCAAGTAGTTCCCAGAGGCGTTCATAAAAAGCAAGAGCTGTTCTGGCTGCCACCTTGGCTGTGGGAGCCAGGCCAGGACGTTCGGCATATTGGGGGCCGGTGCTAGGGAAAAGTGAAAAAAAGGTTCTTTTGAGGATAGAGTGGCCAGGAAAGCCCGCAGCCCCAATGTCTGGGTGGCAATGCAAGTAGTTCCCAGAGGCGTTCATAAAAAGCAAGAGTTGTTCTAGCTGCCACCTTGGCTGTGGGAGCCAGGCCAGGACGTTCGGCATATTGGGGGCCAGTGCTAGGGAAAAGTGAAAAAAAGGTTCTTTTGAGGATAGAGTGGCCAGGAAAGCCCGCAGCCCCAAAGTCTGGGTGGCAATGCAAGTAGTTCCCAGAGGCGTTCATAAGAAGCAAGAGTTGTTCTGGCTGCCACCTTGGCTGTGGGAGCCAGGCCAGGACGTTCGGCATATTGGGGTCCGGTGCTGGGGTAAAGTGAAAAAAAGAATCTTTGGAGGATAGAGTGGCCAGGAAAGCCCGCAGCCCCAAAGTCTGGGTGGCAATGCAAGTAGTTCCCAGAGACCTTGAAAGAAAGCAAGAGTTGTTCTGGCTGCCACCTTGGCTGTGGGAGCCAGGCCAGGACGTTCGGCATATTGGGGGCCAGTGCTAGGGAAAAGTGAAAAAAAGGTTCTTTGGAGGATAGAGTGGCCAGGAAAGCCCGCAGCCCCAAAGTCTGGGTGGCAATGCAAGTAGTTCCCAGAGACCTTGAAAGAAAGCAAGAGTTGTTCTGGCTGCCACCTTGGCTGTGGGAGCCAGGCCAGGACGTTCGGCATATTGGGGGCCGGTGCTAGGGAAAAGTGAAAAAAAGGTTCTTTGGAGGATAGAGTGGCCAGGAAAGCCCGCAGCCCCAAAGTCTGGGTGGCAATGCAAGTAGTTCCCAGAGGCGTTCATAAAAAGCAAGAGTTGTTCTGGCTGCCACCTTGGCTGTGGGTGCCAGGCCAGGACGTTCGGCATATTGGGGTCCGGTGCTAGGGAAAAGTGAAAAAAAGGTTCTTTGGAGGATAGAGTGGCCAGGAAAGCCCGCAGCCCCAAAGTCTGGGTGGCAATGCAAGTAGTTCCCAGAGACCTTGAAAGAAAGCAAGAGTTATTTCTGGCTGCCACCTTGGCTGTGGGAGCCAGGCCAGGACGTTCGGCATATTGGGGTCTGGTGCTGGGGTAAAGTGAAAAAAAGGTTCTTTGGAGGATAGAGTGGCCAGGAAAGCCCGCAGCCCCAAAGTCTGGGTGGCAATGCAAGTAGTTCCCAGAGACCTTGAAAGAAAGCAAGAGTTGTTCTGGCTGCCAGCTTGGCTGTGGGAGCCAGGCCAGGACGTTCGGCATATTGGGGTCCGGTGCTGGGGTAAAGTGAAAAAAAGGTTCTTTGGAGGATAGAGTGGCCAGGAAAGCCCGCAGCCCCAAAGTCTGGGTGGCAATGCAAGTAGTTCCCAGAGGCGTTCATAAAAGGCAAGAGTTGTTCTGGCTGCCACCTTGGCTGTGGGAGCCAGGCCAGGACGTTCGGCATATTGGGGGCCAGTGCTAGGGAAAAGTGAAAAAAAGGTGCTTTGGAGGATAGAGTGGCCAGGAAAGCCCGCAGCCCCAAAGTCTGGGTGGCAATGCAAGTAGTTCCCAGAGGCGTTCATAAAAAGCAAGAGTTGTTCTGGCTGCCACCTTGGCTGTGGGAGCCAGGCCAGGACGTTCGGCATATTGGGGGCCAGTGCTAGGGAAAAGTGAAAAAAAGGTTCTTTGGAGGATAGAGTGGCCAGGAAAGCCCGCAGCCCCAAAGTCTGGGTGGCAATGCAAGTAGTTCCCAGAGGCGTTCATAAAAAGCAAGAGCTGTTCTGGCTGCCACCTTGGCTGTGGGAGCCAGGCCAGGACGTTCGGCATATTGGGGTCCGGTGCTGGGGTAAAGTGAAAAAAAGGATCTTTGGAGGATAGAGTGGCCAGGAAAGCCCGCAGCCCCAAAGTCTGGGTGGCAATGCAAGTAGTTCCCAGAGACCTTGAAAGAAAGCAAGAGTTGTTCTGGCTGCCAGCTTGGCTGTGGGAGCCAGGCCAGGACGTTCGGCATATTGGGGTCCGGTGCTAAGGAAAAGTGAAAAAATGGTTCTTTGGAGGATAGAGTGGCCAGGAAAGCCCGCAGCCCCAAAGTCTGGGTGGCAATGCAAGTAGTTCCCAGAGGCGTTCATAAGAAGCAAGAGTTGTTCTGGCTGCCACCTTGGCTGTGGGAGCCAGGCCAGGACGTTCGGCATATTGGGGGCCGGTGCTAGGGAAAAGTGAAAAAAAGGTTCTTTGGAGGATAGAGTGGCCAGGAAAGCCCGCAGCCCCAATGTCTGGGTGGCAATGCAAGTAGTTCCCAGAGGCGTTCATAAAAAGCAAGAGTTGTTCTGGCTGCCACCTTGGCTGTGGGAGCCAGGCCAGGACGTTTGGCATATTGGGGTCCGGTGCTAGGGAAAAGTGAAAAAAAGGTTCTTTGGAGGATAGAGTGGCCAGGAAAGCCCGCAGCCCCAAAGTCTGGGTGGCAATGCAAGTAGTTCCCAGAGGCGTTCATAAAAAGCAAGAGTTGTTCTGGCTGCCACCTTGGCTGTGGGTGCCAGGCCAGGACGTTCGGCATATTGGGGTCCGGTGCTAGGGAAAAGTGAAAAAAAGGTTCTTTGGAGGATAGAGTGGCCAGGAAAGCCCGCAGCCCCAAAGTCTGGGTGGCAATGCAAGTAGTTCCCAGAGACCTTGAAAGAAAGCAAGAGTTATTTCTGGCTGCCACCTTGGCTGTGGGAGCCAGGCCAGGACGTTCGGCATATTGGGGGCCGGTGCTGGGGTAAAGTGAAAAAAAGGTTCTTTGGAGGATAGAGTGGCCAGGAAAGCCCGCAGCCCCAAAGTCTGGGTGGCAATGCAAGTAGTTCCCAGAGACCTTGAAAGAAAGCAAGAGTTGTTCTGGCTGCCAGCTTGGCTGTGGGAGCCAGGCCAGGACGTTCGGCATATTGGAGGCCGGTGCTGGGGTAAAGTGAAAAAAAGAATCTTTGGAGGATAGAGTGGCCAGGAAAGCCCGCAGCCCCAAAGTCTGGGTGGCAATGCAAGTAGTTCCCAGAGGCGTTCATAAAAAGCAAGAGTTGTTCTGGCTGCCACCTTGGCTGTGGGAGCCAGGCCAGGACGTTCGGCATATTGGGGGCCAGTGCTAGGGAAAAGTGAAAAAAAGGTTCTTTGGAGGATAGAGTGGCCAGGAAAGCCCGCAGCCCCAAAGTCTGGGTGGCAATGCAAGTAGTTCCCAGAGGCGTTCATAAAAAGCAAGAGTTGTTCTAGCTGCCACCTTGGCTGTGGGAGCCAGGCCAGGACGTTCGGCATATTGGGGGCCAGTGCTAGGGAAAAGTGAAAAAAAGGTTCTTTTGAGGATAGAGTGGCCAGGAAAGCCCGCAGCCCCAAAGTCTGGGTGGCAATGCAAGTAGTTCCCAGAGGCGTTCATAAAAAGCAAGAGTTGTTCTGGCTGCCACCTTGGCTGTGGGTGCCAGGCCAGGACGTTCGGCATATTGGGGTCCGGTGCTAGGGAAAAGTGAAAAAAAGGTTCTTTGGAGGATAGAGTGGCCAGGAAAGCCCGCAGCCCCAAAGTCTGGGTGGCAATGCAAGTAGTTCCCAGAGACCTTGAAAGAAAGCAAGAGTTATTTCTGGCTGCCACCTTGGCTGTGGGAGCCAGGCCAGGACGTTCGGCATATTGGGGTCCGGTGCTGGGGTAAAGTGAAAAAAAGGTTCTTTGGAGGATAGAGTGGCCAGGAAAGCCCGCAGCCCCAAAGTCTGGGTGGCAATGCAAGTAGTTCCCAGAGACCTTGAAAGAAAGCAAGAGTTGTTCTGGCTGCCAGCTTGGCTGTGGGAGCCAGGCCAGGACGTTCGGCATATTGGGGTCCGGTGCTAGGGAAAAGTGAAAAAATGGTTCTTTGGAGGATAGAGTGGCCAGGAAAGCCCGCAGCCCCAAAGTCTGGGTGGCAATGCAAGTAGTTCCCAGAGAAGTTCATAAAAAGCAAGAGTTGTTCTGGCTGCCACCTTGGCTGTGGGAGCCAGGCCAGGACGTTCGGCATATTGGGGGCCAGTGCTAGGGAAAAGTGAAAAAAAGGTTCTTTGGAGGATAGAGTGGCCAGGAAAGCCCGCAGCCCCAAAGTCTGGGTGGCAATGCAAGTAGTTCCCAGAGGCGTTCATAAAAAGCAAGAGTTGTTCTAGCTGCCACCTTGGCTGTGGGAGCCAGGCCAGGACGTTCGGCATATTGGGGGCCAGTGCTAGGGAAAAGTGAAAAAAAGGTTCTTTTGAGGATAGAGTGGCCAGGAAAGCCCGCAGCCCCAAAGTCTGGGTGGCAATGCAAGTAGTTCCCAGAGGCGTTCATAAAAAGCAAGAGCTGTTCTGGCTGCCACCTTGGCTGTGGGAGCCAGGCCAGGACGTTCGGCATATTGGGGTCCGGTGCTGGGGTAAAGTGAAAAAAAGAATCTTTGGAGGATAGAATGGCCAGGAAAGCCCGCAGCCCCAAAGTCTGGGTGGCAATGCAAGTAGTTCCCAGAGACCTTGAAAGAAAGCAAGAGTTGTTCTGGCTGCCACCTTGGCTGTGGGAGCCAGGCCAGGACGTTCGGCATATTGGAGGCCAGTGCTAGGGAAAAGTGAAAAAAAGGTTCTTTGGAGGATAGAGTGGCCAGGAAAGCCCGCAGCCCCAAAGTCTGGGTGGCAATGCAAGTAGTTCCCAGAGACCTTGAAAGAAAGCAAGAGTTATTTCTGGCTGCCACCTTGGCTGTGGGAGCCAGGCCAGGACGTTCGGCATATTGGGGGCCGGTGCTGGGGTAAAGTGAAAAAAAGGTTCTTTGGAGGATAGAGTGGCCAGGAAAGCCCGCAGCCCCAAAGTCTGGGTGGCAATGCAAGTAGTTCCCAGAGACCTTGAAAGAAAGCAAGAGTTGTTCTGGCTGCCAGCTTGGCTGTGGGAGCCAGGCCAGGACGTTCGGCATATTGGAGGCCGGTGCTGGGGTAAAGTGAAAAAAAGAATCTTTGGAGGATAGAGTGGCCAGGAAAGCCCGCAGCCCCAAAGTCTGGGTGGCAATGCAAGTAGTTCCCAGAGGCGTTCATAAAAAGCAAGAGTTGTTCTGGCTGCCACCTTGGCTGTGGGAGCCAGGCCAGGACGTTCGGCATATTGGGGGCCAGTGCTAGGGAAAAGTGAAAAAAAGGTTCTTTGGAGGATAGAGTGGCCAGGAAAGCCCGCAGCCCCAAAGTCTGGGTGGCAATGCAAGTAGTTCCCAGAGGCGTTCATAAAAAGCAAGAGCTGTTCTGGCTGCCACCTTGGCTGTGGGAGCCAGGCCAGGACGTTCGGCATATTGGGGGCCGGTGCTAGGGAAAAGTGAAAAAAAGGTTCTTTTGAGGATAGAGTGGCCAGGAAAGCCCGCAGCCCCAATGTCTGGGTGGCAATGCAAGTAGTTCCCAGAGGCGTTCATAAAAAGCAAGAGTTGTTCTAGCTGCCACCTTGGCTGTGGGAGCCAGGCCAGGACGTTCGGCATATTGGGGGCCAGTGCTAGGGAAAAGTGAAAAAAAGGTTCTTTTGAGGATAGAGTGGCCAGGAAAGCCCGCAGCCCCAAAGTCTGGGTGGCAATGCAAGTAGTTCCCAGAGGCGTTCATAAGAAGCAAGAGTTGTTCTGGCTGCCACCTTGGCTGTGGGAGCCAGGCCAGGACGTTCGGCATATTGGGGTCCGGTGCTGGGGTAAAGTGAAAAAAAGAATCTTTGGAGGATAGAGTGGCCAGGAAAGCCCGCAGCCCCAAAGTCTGGGTGGCAATGCAAGTAGTTCCCAGAGACCTTGAAAGAAAGCAAGAGTTGTTCTGGCTGCCACCTTGGCTGTGGGAGCCAGGCCAGGACGTTCGGCATATTGGGGGCCAGTGCTAGGGAAAAGTGAAAAAAAGGTTCTTTGGAGGATAGAGTGGCCAGGAAAGCCCGCAGCCCCAAAGTCTGGGTGGCAATGCAAGTAGTTCCCAGAGACCTTGAAAGAAAGCAAGAGTTGTTCTGGCTGCCACCTTGGCTGTGGGAGCCAGGCCAGGACGTTCGGCATATTGGGGGCCGGTGCTAGGGAAAAGTGAAAAAAAGGTTCTTTGGAGGATAGAGTGGCCAGGAAAGCCCGCAGCCCCAAAGTCTGGGTGGCAATGCAAGTAGTTCCCAGAGGCGTTCATAAAAAGCAAGAGTTGTTCTGGCTGCCACCTTGGCTGTGGGTGCCAGGCCAGGACGTTCGGCATATTGGGGTCCGGTGCTAGGGAAAAGTGAAAAAAAGGTTCTTTGGAGGATAGAGTGGCCAGGAAAGCCCGCAGCCCCAAAGTCTGGGTGGCAATGCAAGTAGTTCCCAGAGACCTTGAAAGAAAGCAAGAGTTATTTCTGGCTGCCACCTTGGCTGTGGGAGCCAGGCCAGGACGTTCGGCATATTGGGGTCTGGTGCTGGGGTAAAGTGAAAAAAAGGATCTTTGGAGGATAGAGTGGCCAGGAAAGCCCGCAGCCCCAAAGTCTGGGTGGCAATGCAAGTAGTTCCCAGAGACCTTGAAAGAAAGCAAGAGTTGTTCTGGCTGCCAGCTTGGCTGTGGGAGCCAGGCCAGGACGTTCGGCATATTGGGGTCCGGTGCTGGGGTAAAGTGAAAAAAAGGTTCTTTGGAGGATAGAGTGGCCAGGAAAGCCCGCAGCCCCAAAGTCTGGGTGGCAATGCAAGTAGTTCCCAGAGGCGTTCATAAAAGGCAAGAGTTGTTCTGGCTGCCACCTTGGCTGTGGGAGCCAGGCCAGGACGTTCGGCATATTGGGGGCCAGTGCTAGGGAAAAGTGAAAAAAAGGTGCTTTGGAGGATAGAGTGGCCAGGAAAGCCCGCAGCCCCAAAGTCTGGGTGGCAATGCAAGTAGTTCCCAGAGGCGTTCATAAAAAGCAAGAGTTGTTCTGGCTGCCACCTTGGCTGTGGGAGCCAGGCCAGGACGTTCGGCATATTGGGGGCCAGTGCTAGGGAAAAGTGAAAAAAAGGTTCTTTGGAGGATAGAGTGGCCAGGAAAGCCCGCAGCCCCAAAGTCTGGGTGGCAATGCAAGTAGTTCCCAGAGGCGTTCATAAAAAGCAAGAGCTGTTCTGGCTGCCACCTTGGCTGTGGGAGCCAGGCCAGGACGTTCGGCATATTGGGGTCCGGTGCTGGGGTAAAGTGAAAAAAAGGATCTTTGGAGGATAGAGTGGCCAGGAAAGCCCGCAGCCCCAAAGTCTGGGTGGCAATGCAAGTAGTTCCCAGAGACCTTGAAAGAAAGCAAGAGTTGTTCTGGCTGCCAGCTTGGCTGTGGGAGCCAGGCCAGGACGTTCGGCATATTGGGGTCCGGTGCTAAGGAAAAGTGAAAAAATGGTTCTTTGGAGGATAGAGTGGCCAGGAAAGCCCGCAGCCCCAAAGTCTGGGTGGCAATGCAAGTAGTTCCCAGAGGCGTTCATAAGAAGCAAGAGTTGTTCTGGCTGCCACCTTGGCTGTGGGAGCCAGGCCAGGACGTTCGGCATATTGGGGGCCGGTGCTAGGGAAAAGTGAAAAAAAGGTTCTTTGGAGGATAGAGTGGCCAGGAAAGCCCGCAGCCCCAATGTCTGGGTGGCAATGCAAGTAGTTCCCAGAGGCGTTCATAAAAAGCAAGAGTTGTTCTGGCTGCCACCTTGGCTGTGGGAGCCAGGCCAGGACGTTTGGCATATTGGGGTCCGGTGCTAGGGAAAAGTGAAAAAAAGGTTCTTTGGAGGATAGAGTGGCCAGGAAAGCCCGCAGCCCCAAAGTCTGGGTGGCAATGCAAGTAGTTCCCAGAGGCGTTCATAAAAAGCAAGAGTTGTTCTGGCTGCCACCTTGGCTGTGGGTGCCAGGCCAGGACGTTCGGCATATTGGGGTCCGGTGCTAGGGAAAAGTGAAAAAAAGGTTCTTTGGAGGATAGAGTGGCCAGGAAAGCCCGCAGCCCCAAAGTCTGGGTGGCAATGCAAGTAGTTCCCAGAGACCTTGAAAGAAAGCAAGAGTTATTTCTGGCTGCCACCTTGGCTGTGGGAGCCAGGCCAGGACGTTCGGCATATTGGGGGCCGGTGCTGGGGTAAAGTGAAAAAAAGGTTCTTTGGAGGATAGAGTGGCCAGGAAAGCCCGCAGCCCCAAAGTCTGGGTGGCAATGCAAGTAGTTCCCAGAGACCTTGAAAGAAAGCAAGAGTTGTTCTGGCTGCCAGCTTGGCTGTGGGAGCCAGGCCAGGACGTTCGGCATATTGGAGGCCGGTGCTGGGGTAAAGTGAAAAAAAGAATCTTTGGAGGATAGAGTGGCCAGGAAAGCCCGCAGCCCCAAAGTCTGGGTGGCAATGCAAGTAGTTCCCAGAGGCGTTCATAAAAAGCAAGAGTTGTTCTGGCTGCCACCTTGGCTGTGGGAGCCAGGCCAGGACGTTCGGCATATTGGGGGCCAGTGCTAGGGAAAAGTGAAAAAAAGGTTCTTTGGAGGATAGAGTGGCCAGGAAAGCCCGCAGCCCCAAAGTCTGGGTGGCAATGCAAGTAGTTCCCAGAGGCGTTCATAAAAAGCAAGAGTTGTTCTAGCTGCCACCTTGGCTGTGGGAGCCAGGCCAGGACGTTCGGCATATTGGGGGCCAGTGCTAGGGAAAAGTGAAAAAAAGGTTCTTTTGAGGATAGAGTGGCCAGGAAAGCCCGCAGCCCCAAAGTCTGGGTGGCAATGCAAGTAGTTCCCAGAGGCGTTCATAAAAAGCAAGAGTTGTTCTGGCTGCCACCTTGGCTGTGGGTGCCAGGCCAGGACGTTCGGCATATTGGGGTCCGGTGCTAGGGAAAAGTGAAAAAAAGGTTCTTTGGAGGATAGAGTGGCCAGGAAAGCCCGCAGCCCCAAAGTCTGGGTGGCAATGCAAGTAGTTCCCAGAGACCTTGAAAGAAAGCAAGAGTTATTTCTGGCTGCCACCTTGGCTGTGGGAGCCAGGCCAGGACGTTCGGCATATTGGGGTCCGGTGCTGGGGTAAAGTGAAAAAAAGGTTCTTTGGAGGATAGAGTGGCCAGGAAAGCCCGCAGCCCCAAAGTCTGGGTGGCAATGCAAGTAGTTCCCAGAGACCTTGAAAGAAAGCAAGAGTTGTTCTGGCTGCCAGCTTGGCTGTGGGAGCCAGGCCAGGACGTTCGGCATATTGGGGTCCGGTGCTAGGGAAAAGTGAAAAAATGGTTCTTTGGAGGATAGAGTGGCCAGGAAAGCCCGCAGCCCCAAAGTCTGGGTGGCAATGCAAGTAGTTCCCAGAGAAGTTCATAAAAAGCAAGAGTTGTTCTGGCTGCCACCTTGGCTGTGGGAGCCAGGCCAGGACGTTCGGCATATTGGGGGCCAGTGCTAGGGAAAAGTGAAAAAAAGGTTCTTTGGAGGATAGAGTGGCCAGGAAAGCCCGCAGCCCCAAAGTCTGGGTGGCAATGCAAGTAGTTCCCAGAGGCGTTCATAAAAAGCAAGAGTTGTTCTAGCTGCCACCTTGGCTGTGGGAGCCAGGCCAGGACGTTCGGCATATTGGGGGCCAGTGCTAGGGAAAAGTGAAAAAAAGGTTCTTTTGAGGATAGAGTGGCCAGGAAAGCCCGCAGCCCCAAAGTCTGGGTGGCAATGCAAGTAGTTCCCAGAGGCGTTCATAAAAAGCAAGAGCTGTTCTGGCTGCCACCTTGGCTGTGGGAGCCAGGCCAGGACGTTCGGCATATTTGGGTCCGGTGCTGGGGTAAAGTGAAAAAAAGAATCTTTGGAGGATAGAATGGCCAGGAAAGCCCGCAGCCCCAAAGTCTGGGTGGCAATGCAAGTAGTTCCCAGAGACCTTGAAAGAAAGCAAGAGTTGTTCTGGCTGCCACCTTGGCTGTGGGAGCCAGGCCAGGACGTTCGGCATATTGGAGGCCAGTGCTAGGGAAAAGTGAAAAAAAGGTTCTTTGGAGGATAGAGTGGCCAGGAAAGCCCGCAGCCCCAAAGTCTGGGTGGCAATGCAAGTAGTTCCCAGAGACCTTGAAAGAAAGCAAGAGTTATTTCTGGCTGCCACCTTGGCTGTGGGAGCCAGGCCAGGACGTTCGGCATATTGGGGTCCGGTGCTGGGGATAAGTGAAAAAAAGGTTCTTTGGAGGATAGAGTGGCCAGGAAAGCCCGCAGCCCCAAAGTCTGGGTGGCAATGCAAGTAGTTCCCAGAGGCGTTCATAAAAAGCAAGAGTTGTTCTGGCTGCCACCTTGGCTGTGGGAGCCAGGCCAGGACGTTCGGCATATTGGGGGCCAGTGCTAGGGAAAAGTGAAAAAAAGGTTCTTTGGAGGATAGAGTGGCCAGGAAAGCCCGCAGCCCCAAAGTCTGGGTGGCAATGCAAGTAGTTCCCAGAGACCTTGAAAGAAAGCAAGAGTTGTTCTGGCTGCCACCTTGGCTGTGGGAGCCAGGCCAGGACGATCGGCATATTGGGGTCCGGTGCTGGGGTAAAGTGAAAAAAAGGATCTTTGGAGGATAGAGTGGCCAGGAAAGCCCGCAGCCCCAAAGTCTGGGTGGCAATGCAAGTAGTTCCCAGAGACCTTGAAAGAAAGCAAGAGTTGTTCTGGCTGCCACCTTGGCTGTGGGAGCCAGGCCAGGACGTTCGGCATATTGGGGTCCGGTGCTAAGGAAAAGTGAAAAAAAGGTTCTTTGGAGGATAGAGTGGCCAGGAAAGCCCGCAGCCCCAAAGTCTGGGTGGCAATGCAAGTAGTTCCCAGAGGCGTTCATAAGAAGCAAGAGTTGTTCTGGCTGCCACCTTGGCTGTGGGAGCCAGGCCAGGAAGTTCGGCATATTGGGGTCCGGTGCTGGGGAAAAGTGAAAAAAAAGTTCTTTTGAGGATAGAGTGGCCAGGAAAGCCCGCAGCCCCAAAGTCTGGGTGGCAATGCAAGTAGTTCCCAGAGGCGTTCATAAAAAGCAAGAGTTGTTCTGGCTGCCACCTTGGCTGTGGGAGCCAGGCCAGGACGTTTGGCATATTGGGGTCCGGTGCTAGGGAAAAGTGAAAAAAAGGTTCTTTGGAGGATAGAGTGGCCAGGAAAGCCCGCAGCCCCAAAGTCTGGGTGGCAATGCAAGTAGTTCCCAGAGGCGTTCATAAAAAGCAAGAGTTGTTCTGGCTGCCACCTTGGCTGTGGGTGCCAGGCCAGGACGTTCGGCATATTGGGGTCCGGTGCTAGGGAAAAGTGAAAAAAAGGTTCTTTGGAGGAGAGAGTGGCCAGGAAAGCCCGCAGCCCCAAAGTCTGGGTGGCAATGCAAGTAGTTCCCAGAGACCTTGAAAGAAAGCAAGAGTTATTTCTGGCTGCCACCTTGGCTGTGGGAGCCAGGCCAGGACGTTCGGCATATTGGGGTCTGGTGCTGGGGTAAAGTGAAAAAAAGGTTCTTTGGAGGATAGAGTGGCCAGGAAAGCCCGCAGCCCCAAAGTCTGGGTGGCAATGCAAGTAGTTCCCAGAGACCTTGAAAGAAAGCAAGAGTTGTTCTGGCTGCCAGCTTGGCTGTGGGAGCCAGGCCAGGACGTTCGGCATATTGGGGTCCGGTGCTGGGGTAAAGTGAAAAAAAGGTTCTTTGGAGGATAGAGTGGCCAGGAAAGCCCGCAGCCCCAAAGTCTGGGTGGCAATGCAAGTAGTTCCCAGAGGCGTTCATAAAAAGCAAGAGTTGTTCTGGCTGCCACCTTGGCTGTGGGAGCCAGGCCAGGACGTTCGGCATATTGGGGGCCAGTGCTAGGGAAAAGTGAAAAAAAGGTTCTTTTGAGGATAGAGTGGCCAGGAAAGCCCGCAGCCCCAAAGTCTGGGTGGCAATGCAAGTAGTTCCCAGAGGCGTTCATAAAAAGCAAGAGCTGTTCTGGCTGCCACCTTGGCTGTGGGAGCCAGGCCAGGACGTTCGGCATATTGGGGTCCGGTGCTGGGGTAAAGTGAAAAAAAGGATCTTTGGAGGATAGAGTGGCCAGGAAAGCCCGCAGCCCCAAAGTCTGGGTGGCAATGCAAGTAGTTCCCAGAGACCTTGAAAGAAAGCAAGAGTTGTTCTGGCTGCCACCTTGGCTGTGGGAGCCAGGCCAGGACGTTCGGCATATTGGGGTCCGGTGCTAAGGAAAAGTGAAAAAATGGTTCTTTGGAGGATAGAGTGGCCAGGAAAGCCCGCAGCCCCAAAGTCTGGGTGGCAATGCAAGTAGTTCCCAGAGGCGTTCATAAGAAGCAAGAGTTGTTCTGGCTGCCACCTTGGCTGTGGGAGCCAGGCCAGGACGTTCGGCATATTGGGGGCCGGTGCTAGGGAAAAGTGAAAAAAAGGTTCTTTGGAGGATAGAGTGGCCAGGAAAGCCCGCAGCCCCAAAGTCTGGGTGGCAATGCAAGTAGTTCCCAGAGGCGTTCATAAAAAGCAAGAGTTGTTCTGGCTGCCACCTTGGCTGTGGGAGCAAGGCCAGGACGTTCGGCATATTGGGGGCCAGTGCTAGGGAAAAGTGAAAAAAAGGTTCTTTGGAGGATAGAGTGGCCAGGAAAGCCCGCAGCCCCAAAGTCTGGGTGCAATGCAAGTAGTTCCCAGAGGCGTTCATAAAAAGCAAGAGTTGTTCTGGCTGCCACCTTGGCTGTGGGAGCCAGGCCAGGACGTTCGGCATATTGGGGGCCAGTGCTAGGGAAAAGTGAAAAAAAGGTTCTTTTGAGGATAGAGTGGCCAGGAAAGCCCGCAGCCCCAAAGTCTGGGTGGCAATGCAAGTAGTTCCCAGAGGCGTTCATAAAAAGCAAGAGCTGTTCTGGCTGCCACCTTGGCTGTGGGAGCCAGGCCAGGACGTTCGGCATATTGGGGTCCGGTGCTGGGGTAAAGTGAAAAAAAGAATCTTTGGAGGATAGAGTGGCCAGGAAAGCCCGCAGCCCCAAAGTCTGGGTGGCAATGCAAGTAGTTCCCAGAGACCTTGAAAGAAAGCAAGAGTTGTTCTGGCTGCCACCTTGGCTGTGGGAGCCAGGCCAGGACGTTCGGCATATTGGAGGCCGGTGCTAGGGAAAAGTGAAAAAAAGGTTCTTTGGAGGATAGAGTGGCCAGGAAAGCCCGCAGCCCCAAAGTCTGGGTGGCAATGCAAGTAGTTCCCAGAGACCTTGAAAGAAAGCAAGAGTTGTTCTGGCTGCCACCTTGGCTGTGGGAGCCAGGCCAGGACGTTCGGCATATTGGGGTCCCGTGCTGGGGTAAAGTGAAAAAAAGGTTCTTTGGAGGATAGAGTGGCCAGGAAAGCCCGCAGCCCCAAAGTCTGGGTGGCAATGCAAGTAGTTCCCAGAGGCGTTCATAAAAAGCAAGAGTTGTTCTGGCTGCCACCTTGGCTGTGGGAGCCAGGCCAGGACGTTCGGCATATTGGGGTCCGGTGCTAGGGAAAAGTGAAAAAAAGGTTCTTTGGAGGATAGAGTGGCCAGGAAAGCCCGCAGCCCCAAAGTCTGGGTGGCAATGCAAGTAGTTCCCAGAGACCTTGAAAGAAAGCAAGAGTTATTTCTGGCTGCCACCTTGGCTGTGGGAGCCAGGCCAGGACGTTCGGCATATTGGGGTCCGGTGCTGGGGATAAGTGAAAAAAAGGTTCTTTGGAGGATAGAGTGGCCAGGAAAGCCCGCAGCCCCAAAGTCTGGGTGGCAATGCAAGTAGTTCCCAGAGGCGTTCATAAAAAGCAAGAGTTGTTCTGGCTGCCACCTTGGCTGTGGGAGCCAGGCCAGGACGTTCGGCATATTGGGGGCCAGTGCTAGGGAAAAGTGAAAAAAAGGTTCTTTTGAGGATAGAGTGGCCAGGAAAGCCCGCAGCCCCAAAGTCTGGGTGGCAATGCAAGTAGTTCCCAGAGGCGTTCATAAAAAGCAAGAGCTGTTCTAGCTGCCACCTTGGCTGTGGGAGCCAGGCCAGGACGTTCGGCATATTGGGGGCCAGTGCTAGGGAAAAGTGAAAAAAAGGTTCTTTTGAGGATAGAGTGGCCAGGAAAGCCCGCAGCCCCAAAGTCTGGGTGGCAATGCAAGTAGTTCCCAGAGGCGTTCATAAAAAGCAAGAGCTGTTCTGGCTGCCACCTTGGCTGTGGGAGCCAGGCCAGGACGTTCGGCATATTGGGGGCCGGTGCTAGGGAAAAGTGAAAAAAAGGTTCTTTGGAGGATAGAGTGGCCAGGAAAGCCCGCAGCCCCAAAGTCTGGGTGGCAATGCAAGTAGTTCCCAGAGGCGTTCATAAAAAGCAAGAGTTGTTCTGGCTGCCACCTTGGCTGTGGGTGCCAGGCCAGGACGTTCGGCATATTGGGGTCCGGTGCTAAGGAAAAGTGAAAAAAAGGTTCTTTTGAGGAGAGAGTGGCCAGGAAAGCCCGCAGCCCCAAAGTCTGGGTGGCAATGCAAGTAGTTCCCAGAGACCTTGAAAGAAAGCAAGAGTTGTTCTGGCTGCCACCTTGACTGTGGGAGCCAGGCCAGGACAATCGGCATATTGGGGTCCGGTGCTGGGGTAAAGTGAAAAAACGGTTCTTTGGAGGATAGAGTGGCCAGGAAAGCCCGCAGCCCCAAAGTCTGGGTGGCAATGCAAGTAGTTCCCAGAGGCGTTCATAAAAAGCAAGAGTTGTTCTGGCTGCCACCTTGGCTGTGGGAGCCAGGCCAGGACGTTCGGCATATTGGGGTCCGGTGCTAGGGAAAAGTGAAAAAAAGGTGCTTTGGAGGATAGAGTGGCCAGGAAAGCCCGCAGCCCCAAAGTCTGGGTGGCAATGCAAGTAGTTCCCAGAGACCTTGAAAGAAAGCAAGAGTTATTTCTGGCTGCCAGCTTGGCTGTGGGAGCCAGGCCAGGACGATCGGCATATTGGGGTCCGGTGCTGGGGTAAAGTGAAAAAAAGGATCTTTGGAGGATAGAGTGGCCAGGAAAGCCCGCAGCCCCAAAGTCTGGGTGGCAATGCAAGTAGTTCCCAGAGACCTTGAAAGAAAGCAAGAGTTGTTCTGGCTGCCACCTTGGCTGTGGGAGCCAGGCCAGGACGTTCGGCATATTGGGATCCGGTGCTAAGGAAAAGTGAAAAAAAGGTTCTTTGGAGGATAGAGTGGCCAGGAAAGCCCGCAGCCCCAAAGTCTGGGTGGCAATGCAAGTAGTTCCCAGAGACGTTCATAAAAAGCAAGAGCTGTTCTGGCTGCCACCTTGGCTGTGGGAGCCAGGCCAGGACGTTCGGCATATTGGGGTCCGGTGCTGGGGATAAGTGAAAAAAAGGTTCTTTGGAGGATAGAGTGGCCAGGAAAGCCCGCAGCCCCAAAGTCTGGGTGGCAATGCAAGTAGTTCCCAGAGGCGTTCATAAAAAGCAAGAGTTGTTCTGGCTGCCACCTTGGCTGTGGGAGCCAGGCCAGGACGTTCGGCATATTGGGGGCCAGTGCTAGGGAAAAGTGAAAAAAAGGTTCTTTTGAGGATAGAGTGGCCAGGAAAGCCCGCAGCCCCAAAGTCTGGGTGGCAATGCAAGTAGTTCCCAGAGGCGTTCATAAAAAGCAAGAGCTGTTCTAGCTGCCACCTTGGCTGTGGGAGCCAGGCCAGGACGTTCGGCATATTGGGGGCCAGTGCTAGGGAAAAGTGAAAAAAAGGTTCTTTTGAGGATAGAGTGGCCAGGAAAGCCCGCAGCCCCAAAGTCTGGGTGGCAATGCAAGTAGTTCCCAGAGGCGTTCATAAAAAGCAAGAGCTGTTCTGGCTGCCACCTTGGCTGTGGGAGCCAGGCCAGGACGTTCGGCATATTGGGGGCCGGTGCTAGGGAAAAGTGAAAAAAAGGTTCTTTGGAGGATAGAGTGGCCAGGAAAGCCCGCAGCCCCAAAGTCTGGGTGGCAATGCAAGTAGTTCCCAGAGGCGTTCATAAAAAGCAAGAGTTGTTCTGGCTGCCACCTTGGGTGTGGGAGCCAGGCCAGGACGTTCGGCATATTGGGGTCCGGTGCTAGGGAAAAGTGAAAAAAAGGTTCTTTTGAGGAGAGAGTGGCCAGGAAAGCCCGCAGCCCCAAAGTCTGGGTGGCAATGCAAGTAGTTCCCAGAGACCTTGAAAGAAAGCAAGAGTTGTTCTGGCTGCCACCTTGACTGTGGGAGCCAGGCCAGGACAATCGGCATATTGGGGTCCGGTGCTGGGGTAAAGTGAAAAAACGGTTCTTTGGAGGATAGAGTGGCCAGGAAAGCCCGCAGCCCCAAAGTCTGGGTGGCAATGCAAGTAGTTCCCAGAGGCGTTCATAAAAAGCAAGAGTTGTTCTGGCTGCCACCTTGGCTGTGGGAGCCAGGCCAGGACGTTCGGCATATTGGGGTCCGGTGCTAGGGAAAAGTGAAAAAAAGGTGCTTTGGAGGATAGAGTGGCCAGGAAAGCCCGCAGCCCCAAAGTCTGGGTGGCAATGCAAGTAGTTCCCAGAGACCTTGAAAGAAAGCAAGAGTTATTTCTGGCTGCCAGCTTGGCTGTGGGAGCCAGGCCAGGACGATCGGCATATTGGGGTCTGGTGCTGGGGTAAAGTGAAAAAAAGGTTCTTTGGAGGATAGAGTGGCCAGGAAAGCCCGCAGCCCCAAAGTCTGGGTGGCAATGCAAGTAGTTCCCAGAGGCGTTCATAAAAAGCAAGAGTTGTTCTGGCTGCCACCTTGGCTGTGGGAGCCAGGCCAGGACGTTCGGCATATTGGGGGCCAGTGCTAGGGAAAAGTGAAAAAAAGGTTCTTTTGAGGATAGAGTGGCCAGGAAAGCCCGCAGCCCCAAAGTCTGGGTGGCAATGCAAGTAGTTCCCAGAGGCGTTCATAAAAAGCAAGAGTTGTTCTGGCTGCCACCTTGGCTGTGGGAGCCAGGCCAGGACGTTCGGCATATTGGGGGCCAGTGCTAGGGAAAAGTGAAAAAAAGGTTCTTTTGAGGATAGAGTGGCCAGGAAAGCCCGCAGCCCCAAAGTCTGGGTGGCAATGCAAGTAGTTCCCAGAGGCGTTCATAAAAAGCAAGAGCTGTTCTAGCTGCCACCTTGGCTGTGGGAGCCAGGCCAGGACGTTCGGCATATTGGGGGCCAGTGCTAGGGAAAAGTGAAAAAAAGGATCTTTTGAGGATAGAGTGGCCAGGAAAGCCCGCAGCCCCAAAGTCTGGGTGGCAATGCAAGTAGTTCCCAGAGGCGTTCATAAAAAGCAAGAGCTGTTCTGGCTGCCACCTTGGCTGTGGGAGCCAGGCCAGGACGTTCGGCATATTGGGGTCCGGTGCTAGGGAAAAGTGAAAAAAAGGTTCTTTGGAGGATAGAGTGGCCAGGAAAGCCCGCAGCCCCAAAGTCTGGGTGGCAATGCAAGTAGTTCCCAGAGGCGTTCATAAAAAGCAAGAGTTGTTCTGGCTGCCACCTTGGCTGTGGGTGCCAGGCCAGGACGTTCGGCATATTGGGGTCCGGTGCTAGGGAAAAGTGAAAAAAAGGTTCTTTTGAGGAGAGAGTGGCCAGGAAAGCCCGCAGCCCCAAAGTCTGGGTGGCAATGCAAGTAGTTCCCAGAGACCTTGAAAGAAAGCAAGAGTTGTTCTGGCTGCCACCTTGACTGTGGGAGCCAGGCCAGGACGTTCGGCATATTGGGGTCCGGTGCTGGGGTAAAGTGAAAAAAAGGATCTTTGGAGGATAGAGTGGCCAGGAAAGCCCGCAGCCCCAAAGTCTGGGTGGCAATGCAAGTAGTTCCCAGAGGCGTTCATAAAAAGCAAGAGTTGTTCTGGCTGCCACCTTGGCTGTGGGAGCCAGGCCAGGACGTTCGGCATATTGGGGGCCAGTGCTAGGGAAAAGTGAAAAAAAGGTTCTTTTGAGGATAGAGTGGCCAGGAAAGCCCGCAGCCCCAAAGTCTGGGTGGCAATGCAAGTAGTTCCCAGAGACCTTGAAAGAAAGCAAGAGTTATTTCTGGCTGCCAGCTTGGCTGTGGGAGCCAGGCCAGGACGATCGGCATATTGGGGTCCGGTGCTGGGGTAAAGTGAAAAAAAGGATCTTTGGAGGATAGAGTGGCCAGGAAAGCCCGCAGCCCCAAAGTCTGGGTGGCAATGCAAGTAGTTCCCAGAGACCTTGAAAGAAAGCAAGAGTTGTTCTGGCTGCCACCTTGGCTGTGGGAGCCAGGCCAGGACGTTCGGCATATTGGGGTCCGGTGCTAAGGAAAAGTGAAAAAAAGGTTCTTTGGAGGATAGAGTGGCCAGGAAAGCCCGCAGCCCCAAAGTCTGGGTGGCAATGCAAGTAGTTCCCAGAGGCGTTCATAAGAAGCAAGAGTTGTTCTGGCTGCCACCTTGGCTGTGGGAGCCAGGCCAGGAAGTTCGGCATATTGGGGTCCGGTACTGGGGAAAAGTGAAAAAAAAGTTCTTTTGAGGATAGAGTGGCCAGGAAAGCCCGCAGCCCCAAAGTCTGGGTGGCAATGCAAGTAGTTCCCAGAGGCGTTCATAAAAAGCAAGAGTTGTTCTGGCTGCCACCTTGGCTGTGGGAGCCAGGCCAGGACGTTTGGCATATTGGGGTCCGGTGCTAGGGAAAAGTGAAAAAAAGGTTCTTTGGAGGATAGAGTGGCCAGGAAAGCCCGCAGCCCCAAAGTCTGGGTGGCAATGCAAGTAGTTCCCAGAGGCGTTCATAAAAAGCAAGAGTTGTTCTGGCTGCCACCTTGGCTGTGGGTGCCAGGCCAGGACGTTCGGCATATTGGGGTCCGGTGCTAGGGAAAAGTGAAAAAAAGGTTCTTTTGAGGAGAGAGTGGCCAGGAAAGCCCGCAGCCCCAAAGTCTGGGTGGCAATGCAAGTAGTTCCCAGAGACCTTGAAAGAAAGCAAGAGTTATTTCTGGCTGCCACCTTGGCTGTGGGAGCCAGGCCAGGACGTTCGGCATATTGGGGTCTGGTGCTGGGGTAAAGTGAAAAAAAGGTTCTTTGGAGGATAGAGTGGCCAGGAAAGCCCGCAGCCCCAAAGTCTGGGTGGCAATGCAAGTAGTTCCCAGAGACCTTGAAAGAAAGCAAGAGTTGTTCTGGCTGCCAGCTTGGCTGTGGGAGCCAGGCCAGGACGTTCGGCATATTGGGGTCCGGTGCTGGGGTAAAGTGAAAAAAAGGTTCTTTGGAGGATAGAGTGGCCAGGAAAGCCCGCAGCCCCAAAGTCTGGGTGGCAATGCAAGTAGTTCCCAGAGGCGTTCATAAAAAGCAAGAGTTGTTCTGGCTGCCACCTTGGCTGTGGGAGCCAGGCCAGGACGTTCGGCATATTGGGGGCCAGTGCTAGGGAAAAGTGAAAAAAAGGTTCTTTTGAGGATAGAGTGGCCAGGAAAGCCCGCAGCCCCAAAGTCTGGGTGGCAATGCAAGTAGTTCCCAGAGGCGTTCATAAAAAGCAAGAGCTGTTCTGGCTGCCACCTTGGCTGTGGGAGCCAGGCCAGGACGTTCGGCATATTGGGGTCCGGTGCTGGGGTAAAGTGAAAAAAAGGATCTTTGGAGGATAGAGTGGCCAGGAAAGCCCGCAGCCCCAAAGTCTGGGTGGCAATGCAAGTAGTTCCCAGAGACCTTGAAAGAAAGCAAGAGTTGTTCTGGCTGCCACCTTGGCTGTGGGAGCCAGGCCAGGACGTTCGGCATATTGGGGTCCGGTGCTAAGGAAAAGTGAAAAAATGGTTCTTTGGAGGATAGAGTGGCCAGGAAAGCCCGCAGCCCCAAAGTCTGGGTGGCAATGCAAGTAGTTCCCAGAGGCGTTCATAAGAAGCAAGAGTTGTTCTGGCTGCCACCTTGGCTGTGGGAGCCAGGCCAGGACGTTCGGCATATTGGGGTCCGGTGCTAGGGAAAAGTGAAAAAATGGTTCTTTGGAGGATAGAGTGGCCAGGAAAGCCCGCAGCCCCAAAGTCTGGGTGGCAATGCAAGTAGTTCCCAGAGGCGTTCATAAAAAGCAAGAGTTGTTCTGGCTGCCACCTTGGCTGTGGGAGCAAGGCCAGGACGTTCGGCATATTGGGGGCCAGTGCTAGGGAAAAGTGAAAAAAAGGTTCTTTGGAGGATAGAGTGGCCAGGAAAGCCCGCAGCCCCAAAGTCTGGGTGGCAATGCAAGTAGTTCCCAGAGGCGTTCATAAAAAGCAAGAGTTGTTCTGGCTGCCACCTTGGCTGTGGGAGCCAGGCCAGGACGTTCGGCATATTGGGGGCCAGTGCTAGGGAAAAGTGAAAAAAAGGTTCTTTTGAGGATAGAGTGGCCAGGAAAGCCCGCAGCCCCAAAGTCTGGGTGGCAATGCAAGTAGTTCCCAGAGGCGTTCATAAAAAGCAAGAGCTGTTCTGGCTGCCACCTTGGCTGTGGGAGCCAGGCCAGGACGTTCGGCATATTGGGGTCCGGTGCTGGGGTAAAGTGAAAAAAAGAATCTTTGGAGGATAGAGTGGCCAGGAAAGCCCGCAGCCCCAAAGTCTGGGTGGCAATGCAAGTAGTTCCCAGAGACCTTGAAAGAAAGCAAGAGTTGTTCTGGCTGCCACCTTGGCTGTGGGAGCCAGGCCAGGACGTTCGGCATATTGGAGGCCGGTGCTAGGGAAAAGTGAAAAAAAGGTTCTTTGGAGGATAGAGTGGCCAGGAAAGCCCGCAGCCCCAAAGTCTGGGTGGCAATGCAAGTAGTTCCCAGAGACCTTGAAAGAAAGCAAGAGTTGTTCTGGCTGCCACCTTGGCTGTGGGAGCCAGGCCAGGACGTTCGGCATATTGGGGTCCCGTGCTGGGGTAAAGTGAAAAAAAGGTTCTTTGGAGGATAGAGTGGCCAGGAAAGCCCGCAGCCCCAAAGTCTGGGTGGCAATGCAAGTAGTTCCCAGAGGCGTTCATAAAAAGCAAGAGTTGTTCTGGCTGCCACCTTGGCTGTGGGAGCCAGGCCAGGACGTTCGGCATATTGGGGTCCGGTGCTAGGGAAAAGTGAAAAAAAGGTTCTTTGGAGGATAGAGTGGCCAGGAAAGCCCGCAGCCCCAAAGTCTGGGTGGCAATGCAAGTAGTTCCCAGAGACCTTGAAAGAAAGCAAGAGTTATTTCTGGCTGCCACCTTGGCTGTGGGAGCCAGGCCAGGACGTTCGGCATATTGGGGTCCGGTGCTGGGGATAAGTGAAAAAAAGGTTCTTTGGAGGATAGAGTGGCCAGGAAAGCCCGCAGCCCCAAAGTCTGGGTGGCAATGCAAGTAGTTCCCAGAGGCGTTCATAAAAAGCAAGAGTTGTTCTGGCTGCCACCTTGGCTGTGGGAGCCAGGCCAGGACGTTCGGCATATTGGGGGCCAGTGCTAGGGAAAAGTGAAAAAAAGGTTCTTTTGAGGATAGAGTGGCCAGGAAAGCCCGCAGCCCCAAAGTCTGGGTGGCAATGCAAGTAGTTCCCAGAGGCGTTCATAAAAAGCAAGAGCTGTTCTAGCTGCCACCTTGGCTGTGGGAGCCAGGCCAGGACGTTCGGCATATTGGGGGCCAGTGCTAGGGAAAAGTGAAAAAAAGGTTCTTTTGAGGAGAGAGTGGCCAGGAAAGCCCGCAGCCCCAAAGTCTGGGTGGCAATGCAAGTAGTTCCCAGAGGCGTTCATAAAAAGCAAGAGCTGTTCTGGCTGCCACCTTGGCTGTGGGAGCCAGGCCAGGACGTTCGGCATATTGGGGGCCGGTGCTAGGGAAAAGTGAAAAAAAGGTTCTTTGGAGGATAGAGTGGCCAGGAAAGCCCGCAGCCCCAAAGTCTGGGTGGCAATGCAAGTAGTTCCCAGAGGCGTTCATAAAAAGCAAGAGTTGTTCTGGCTGCCACCTTGGCTGTGGGTGCCAGGCCAGGACGTTCGGCATATTGGGGTCCGGTGCTAGGGAAAAGTGAAAAAAAGGTTCTTTTGAGGAGAGAGTGGCCAGGAAAGCCCGCAGCCCCAAAGTCTGGGTGGCAATGCAAGTAGTTCCCAGAGACCTTGAAAGAAAGCAAGAGTTGTTCTGGCTGCCACCTTGACTGTGGGAGCCAGGCCAGGACGTTCGGCATATTGGGGTCCGGTGCTGGGGTAAAGTGAAAAAACGGTTCTTTGGAGGATAGAGTGGCCAGGAAAGCCCGCAGCCCCAAAGTCTGGGTGGCAATGCAAGTAGTTCCCAGAGGCGTTCATAAAAAGCAAGAGTTGTTCTGGCTGCCACCTTGGCTGTGGGAGCCAGGCCAGGACGTTCGGCATATTGGGGTCCGGTGCTAGGGAAAAGTGAAAAAAAGGTGCTTTGGAGGATAGAGTGGCCAGGAAAGCCCGCAGCCCCAAAGTCTGGGTGGCAATGCAAGTAGTTCCCAGAGACCTTGAAAGAAAGCAAGAGTTATTTCTGGCTGCCAGCTTGGCTGTGGGAGCCAGGCCAGGACGATCGGCATATTGGGGTCCGGTGCTGGGGTAAAGTGAAAAAAAGGATCTTTGGAGGATAGAGTGGCCAGGAAAGCCCGCAGCCCCAAAGTCTGGGTGGCAATGCAAGTAGTTCCCAGAGACCTTGAAAGAAAGCAAGAGTTGTTCTGGCTGCCACCTTGGCTGTGGGAGCCAGGCCAGGACGTTCGGCATATTGGGGTCCGGTGCTAAGGAAAAGTGAAAAAAAGGTTCTTTGGAGGATAGAGTGGCCAGGAAAGCCCGCAGCCCCAAAGTCTGGGTGGCAATGCAAGTAGTTCCCAGAGACGTTCATAAAAAGCAAGAGCTGTTCTGGCTGCCACCTTGGCTGTGGGAGCCAGGCCAGGACGTTCGGCATATTGGGGTCCGGTGCTGGGGATAAGTGAAAAAAAGGTTCTTTGGAGGATAGAGTGGCCAGGAAAGCCCGCAGCCCCAAAGTCTGGGTGGCAATGCAAGTAGTTCCCAGAGGCGTTCATAAAAAGCAAGAGTTGTTCTGGCTGCCACCTTGGCTGTGGGAGCCAGGCCAGGACGTTCGGCATATTGGGGGCCAGTGCTAGGGAAAAGTGAAAAAAAGGTTCTTTTGAGGATAGAGTGGCCAGGAAAGCCCGCAGCCCCAAAGTCTGGGTGGCAATGCAAGTAGTTCCCAGAGGCGTTCATAAAAAGCAAGAGCTGTTCTAGCTGCCACCTTGGCTGTGGGAGCCAGGCCAGGACGTTCGGCATATTGGGGGCCAGTGCTAGGGAAAAGTGAAAAAAAGGTTCTTTTGAGGATAGAGTGGCCAGGAAAGCCCGCAGCCCCAAAGTCTGGGTGGCAATGCAAGTAGTTCCCAGAGGCGTTCATAAAAAGCAAGAGCTGTTCTGGCTGCCACCTTGGCTGTGGGAGCCAGGCCAGGACGTTCGGCATATTGGGGGCCGGTGCTAGGGAAAAGTGAAAAAAAGGTTCTTTGGAGGATAGAGTGGCCAGGAAAGCCCGCAGCCCCAAAGTCTGGGTGGCAATGCAAGTAGTTCCCAGAGGCGTTCATAAAAAGCAAGAGTTGTTCTGGCTGCCACCTTGGGTGTGGGAGCCAGGCCAGGACGTTCGGCATATTGGGGTCCGGTGCTAGGGAAAAGTGAAAAAAAGGTTCTTTTGAGGAGAGAGTGGCCAGGAAAGCCCGCAGCCCCAAAGTCTGGGTGGCAATGCAAGTAGTTCCCAGAGACCTTGAAAGAAAGCAAGAGTTGTTCTGGCTGCCACCTTGACTGTGGGAGCCAGGCCAGGACAATCGGCATATTGGGGTCCGGTGCTGGGGTAAAGTGAAAAAACGGTTCTTTGGAGGATAGAGTGGCCAGGAAAGCCCGCAGCCCCAAAGTCTGGGTGGCAATGCAAGTAGTTCCCAGAGGCGTTCATAAAAAGCAAGAGTTGTTCTGGCTGCCACCTTGGCTGTGGGAGCCAGGCCAGGACGTTCGGCATATTGGGGTCCGGTGCTAGGGAAAAGTGAAAAAAAGGTGCTTTGGAGGATAGAGTGGCCAGGAAAGCCCGCAGCCCCAAAGTCTGGGTGGCAATGCAAGTAGTTCCCAGAGACCTTGAAAGAAAGCAAGAGTTATTTCTGGCTGCCAGCTTGGCTGTGGGAGCCAGGCCAGGACGATCGGCATATTGGGGGCCAGTGCTAGGGAAAAGTGAAAAAAAGGTTCTTTGGAGGATAGAGTGGCCAGGAAAGCCCGCAGCCCCAAAGTCTGGGTGGCAATGCAAGTAGTTCCCAGAGGCGTTCATAAAAAGCAAGAGTTGTTCTGGCTGCCACCTTGGCTGTGGGAGCCAGGCCAGGACGTTCGGCATATTGGGGGCCAGTGCTAGGGAAAAGTGAAAAAAAGGTTCTTTTGAGGATAGAGTGGCCAGGAAAGCCCGCAGCCCCAAAGTCTGGGTGGCAATGCAAGTAGTTCCCAGAGGCGTTCATAAAAAGCAAGAGCTGTTCTGGCTGCCACCTTGGCTGTGGGAGCCAGGCCAGGACGTTCGGCATATTGGGGTCCGGTGCTAGGGAAAAGTGAAAAAAAGGTTCTTTGGAGGATAGAGTGGCCAGGAAAGCCCGCAGCCCCAAAGTCTGGGTGGCAATGCAAGTAGTTCCCAGAGGCGTTCATAAAAAGCAAGAGTTGTTCTGGCTGCCACCTTGGCTGTGGGTGCCAGGCCAGGACGTTCGGCATATTGGGGTCCGGTGCTAGGGAAAAGTGAAAAAAAGGTTCTTTTGAGGAGAGAGTGGCCAGGAAAGCCCGCAGCCCCAAAGTCTGGGTGGCAATGCAAGTAGTTCCCAGAGACCTTGAAAGAAAGCAAGAGTTGTTCTGGCTGCCACCTTGACTGTGGGAGCCAGGCCAGGACGTTCGGCATATTGGGGTCCGGTGCTGGGGTAAAGTGAAAAAAAGGATCTTTGGAGGATAGAGTGGCCAGGAAAGCCCGCAGCCCCAAAGTCTGGGTGGCAATGCAAGTAGTTCCCAGAGGCGTTCATAAAAAGCAAGAGTTGTTCTGGCTGCCACCTTGGCTGTGGGAGCCAGGCCAGGACGTTCGGCATATTGGGGGCCAGTGCTAGGGAAAAGTGAAAAAAAGGTTCTTTTGAGGATAGAGTGGCCAGGAAAGCCCGCAGCCCCAAAGTCTGGGTGGCAATGCAAGTAGTTCCCAGAGGCGTTCATAAAAAGCAAGAGCTGTTCTGGCTGCCACCTTGGCTGTGGGAGCCAGGCCAGGACGTTCGGCATATTGGGGTCCGGTGCTGGGGTAAAGTGAAAAAAAGGTTCTTTGGAGGATAGAGTGGCCAGGAAAGCCCGCAGCCCCAAAGTCTGGGTGGCAATGCAAGTAGTTCCCAGAGACCTTGAAAGAAAGCAAGAGTTGTTCTGGCTGCCACCTTGGCTGTGGGAGCCAGGCCAGGACGTTCGGCATATTGGGGTCCGGTGCTAAGGAAAAGTGAAAAAATGGTTCTTTGGAGGATAGAGTGGCCAGGAAAGCCCGCAGCCCCAAAGTCTGGGTGGCAATGCAAGTAGTTCCCAGAGACCTTGAAAGAAAGCAAGAGTTGTTCTGGCTGCCACCTTGACTGTGGGAGCCAGGCCAGGACGTTCGGCATATTGGGGTCCGGTGCTGGGGTAAAGTGAAAAAAAGGATCTTTGGAGGATAGAGTGGCCAGGAAAGCCCGCAGCCCCAAAGTCTGGGTGGCAATGCAAGTAGTTCCCAGAGGCGTTCATAAAAAGCAAGAGTTGTTCTGGCTGCCACCTTGGCTGTGGGAGCCAGGCCAGGACGTTCGGCATATTGGGGGCCAGTGCTAGGGAAAAGTGAAAAAAAGGTTCTTTTGAGGATAGAGTGGCCAGGAAAGCCCGCAGCCCCAAAGTCTGGGTGGCAATGCAAGTAGTTCCCAGAGGCGTTCATAAAAAGCAAGAGCTGTTCTGGCTGCCACCTTGGCTGTGGGAGCCAGGCCAGGACGTTCGGCATATTGGGGTCCGGTGCTGGGGTAAAGTGAAAAAAAGGTTCTTTGGAGGATAGAGTGGCCAGGAAAGCCCGCAGCCCCAAAGTCTGGGTGGCAATGCAAGTAGTTCCCAGAGACCTTGAAAGAAAGCAAGAGTTGTTCTGGCTGCCACCTTGGCTGTGGGAGCCAGGCCAGGACGTTCGGCATATTGGGGTCCGGTGCTAAGGAAAAGTGAAAAAATGGTTCTTTGGAGGATAGAGTGGCCAGGAAAGCCCGCAGCCCCAAAGTCTGGGTGGCAATGCAAGTAGTTCCCAGAGACCTTGAAAGAAAGCAAGAGTTATTTCTGGCTGCCACCTTGGCTGTGGGAGCCAGGCCAGGACGTTCGGCATATTGGGGTCTGGTGCTGGGGTAAAGTGAAAAAAAGGTTCTTTGGAGGATAGAGTGGCCAGGAAAGCCCGCAGCCCCAAAGTCTGGGTGGCAATGCAAGTAGTTCCCAGAGACCTTGAAAGAAAGCAAGAGTTGTTCTGGCTGCCAGCTTGGCTGTGGGAGCCAGGCCAGGACGTTCGGCATATTGGGGTCCGGTGCTGGGGAAAAGTGAAAAAAAGGTTCTTTGGAGGATAGAGTGGCCAGGAAAGCCCGCAGCCCCAAAGTCTGGGTGGCAATGCAAGTAGTTCCCAGAGGCGTTCATAAAAAGCAAGAGTTGTTCTGGCTGCCACCTTGGCTGTGGGAGCCAGGCCAGGACATTCGGCATATTGGGGTCCGGTGCTAGGGAAAAGTGAAAAAAAAGTGCTTTGGAGGATAGAGTGGCCAGGAAAGCCCGCAGCCCCAAAGTCTGGGTGGCAATGCAAGTAGTTCCCAGAGACCTTGAAAGAAAGCAAGAGTTATTTCTGGCTGCCACCTTGGCTGTGGGAGCCAGGCCAGGACGATCGGCATATTGGGGTCCGGTGCTGGGGTAAAGTGAAAAAAAGGATCTTTGGAGGATAGAGTGGCCAGGAAAGCCCGCAGCCCCAAAGTCTGGGTGGCAATGCAAGTAGTTCCCAGAGACCTTGAAAGAAAGCAAGAGTTGTTCTGGCTGCCACCTTGGCTGTGGGAGCCAGGCCAGGACGTTCGGCATATTGGGGTCCGGTGCTAAGGAAAAGTGAAAAAAAGGTTCTTTGGAGGATAGAGTGGCCAGGAAAGCCCGCAGCCCCAAAGTCTGGGTGGCAATGCAAGTAGTTCCCAGAGGCGTTCATAAGAAGCAAGAGTTGTTCTGGCTGCCAACTTGGCTGTGGGAGCCAGGCCAGGAAGTTCGGCATATTGGGGGCCGGTGCTGGGGAAAAGTGAAAAAAAAGTTCTTTTGAGGATAGAGTGGCCAGGAAAGCCCGCAGCCCCAAAGTCTGGGTGGCAATGCAAGTAGTTCCCAGAGGCGTTCATAAAAAGCAAGAGTTGTTCTGGCTGCCACCTTGGCTGTGGGAGCCAGGCCAGGACGTTTGGCATATTGGGGTCCGGTGCTAGGGAAAAGTGAAAAAAAGGTTCTTTGGAGGATAGAGTGGCCAGGAAAGCCCGCAGCCCCAAAGTCTGGGTGGCAATGCAAGTAGTTCCCAGAGACCTTGAAAGAAAGCAAGAGTTGTTCTGGCTGCCAGCTTGGCTGTGGGAGCCAGGCCAGGACGTTCGGCATATTGGGGTCCGGTGCTGGGGTAAAGTGAAAAAAAGGTTCTTTGGAGGATAGAGTGGCCAGGAAAGCCCGCAGCCCCAAAGTCTGGGTGGCAATGCAAGTAGTTCCCAGAGGCATTCATAAAAAGCAAGAGTTGTTCTGGCTGCCACCTTGGGTGTGGGAGCCAGGCCAGGACGTTCGGCATATTGGGGGCCAGTGCTAGGGAAAAGTGAAAAAAAGGTTCTTTGGAGGATAGAGTGGCCAGGAAAGCCCGCAGCCCCAAAGTCTGGGTGGCAATGCAAGTAGTTCCCAGAGGCGTTCATAAAAAGCAAGAGTTGTTCTGGCTGCCACCTTGGCTGTGGGAGCCAGGCCAGGACGTTCGGCATATTGGGGGCCAGTGCTAGGGAAAAGTGAAAAAAAGGTTCTTTTGAGGATAGAGTGGCCAGGAAAGCCCGCAGCCCCAAAGTCTGGGTGGCAATGCAAGTAGTTCCCAGAGGCGTTCATAAAAAGCAAGAGCTGTTCTGGCTGCCACCTTGGCTGTGGGAGCCAGGCCAGGACGTTCGGCATATTGGGGTCCGGTGCTGGGGTAAAGTGAAAAAAAGGATCTTTGGAGGATAGAGTGGCCAGGAAAGCCCGCAGCCCCAAAGTCTGGGTAGCAATGCAAGTAGTTCCCAGAGACCTTGAAAGAAAGCAAGAGTTGTTCTGGCTGCCACCTTGGCTGTGGGAGCCAGGCCAGGACGTTCGGCATATTGGGGTCCGGTGCTAAGGAAAAGTGAAAAAATGGTTCTTTGGAGGATAGAGTGGCCAGGAAAGCCCGCAGCCCCAAAGTCTGGGTGGCAATGCAAGTAGTTCCCAGAGACCTTGAAAGAAAGCAAGAGTTATTTCTGGCTGCCACCTTGGCTGTGGGAGCCAGGCCAGGACGTTCGGCATATTGGGGTCCGGTGCTGGGGTAAAGTGAAAAAAAGGTTCTTTGGCGGATAGAGTGGCCAGGAAAGCCCGCAGCCCCAAAGTCTGGGTGGCAATGCAAGTAGTTCCCAGAGACCTTGAAAGAAAGCAAGAGTTGTTCTGGCTGCCAGCTTGGCTGTGGGAGCCAGGCCAGGACGTTCGGCATATTGGGGTCCGGTGCTGGGGTAAAGTGAAAAAAAGGTTCTTTGGAGGATAGAGTGGCCAGGAAAGCCCGCAGCCCCAAAGTCTGGGTGGCAATGCAAGTAGTTCCCAGAGGCGTTCATAAAAAGCAAGAGTTGTTCTGGCTGCCACCTTGGCTGTGGGAGCCAGGCCAGGACGTTCGGCATATTGGGGGCCAGTGCTAGGGAAAAGTGAAAAAAAGGTTCTTTGGAGGATAGAGTGGCCAGGAAAGCCCGCAGCCCCAAAGTCTGGGTGGCAATGCAAGTAGTTCCCAGAGGCGTTCATAAAAAGCAAGAGTTGTTCTGGCTGCCACCTTGGGTGTGGGAGCCAGGCCAGGACGTTCGGCATATTGGGGGCCAGTGCTAGGGAAAAGTGAAAAAAAGGTTCTTTTGAGGATAGAGTGGCCAGGAAAGCCCGCAGCCCCAAAGTCTGGGTGGCAATGCAAGTAGTTCCCAGAGGCGTTCATAAAAAGCAAGAGCTGTTCTGGCTGCCACCTTGGCTGTGGGAGCCAGGCCAGGACGTTCGGCATATTGGGGTCCGGTGCTGGGGTAAAGTGAAAAAAAGGATCTTTGGAGGATAGAGTGGCCAGGAAAGCCCGCAGCCCCAAAGTCTGGGTGGCAATGCAAGTAGTTCCCAGAGACCTTGAAAGAAAGCAAGAGTTGTTCTGGCTGCCACCTTGGCTGTGGGAGCCAGGCCAGGACGTTCGGCATATTGGGGTCCGGTGCTAAGGAAAAGTGAAAAAATGGTTCTTTGGAGGATAGAGTGGCCAGGAAAGCCCGCAGCCCCAAAGTCTGGGTGGCAATGCAAGTAGTTCCCAGAGACCTTGAAAGAAAGCAAGAGTTATTTCTGGCTGCCACCTTGGCTGTGGGAGCCAGGCCAGGACGTTCGGCATATTGGGGGCCGGTGCTAGGGAAAAGTGAAAAAAAGGTTCTTTTGAGGATAGAGTGGCCAGGAAAGCCCGCAGCCCCAAAGTCTGGGTGGCAATGCAAGTAGTTCCCAGAGGCGTTCATAAAAAGCAAGAGTTGTTCTGGCTGCCACCTTGGCTGTGGGAGCCAGGCCAGGACGTTTGGCATATTGGGGTCCGGTGCTAGGGAAAAGTGAAAAAAAGGTTCTTTGGAGGATAGAGTGGCCAGGAAAGCCCGCAGCCCCAAAGTCTGGGTGGCAATGCAAGTAGTTCCCAGAGGCGTTCATAAAAAGCAAGAGTTGTTCTGGCTGCCACCTTGGCTGTGGGTGCCAGGCCAGGACGTTCGGCATATTGGGGTCCGGTGCTAGGGAAAAGTGAAAAAAAGGTTCTTTGGAGGATAGAGTGGCCAGGAAAGCCCGCAGCCCCAAAGTCTGGGTGGCAATGCAAGTAGTTCCCAGAGACCTTGAAAGAAAGCAAGAGTTATTTCTGGCTGCCACCTTGGCTGTGGGAGCCAGGCCAGGACGTTCGGCATATTGGGGTCTGGTGCTGGGGTAAAGTGAAAAAAAGGTTCTTTGGAGGATAGAGTGGCCAGGAAAGCCCGCAGCCCCAAAGTCTGGGTGGCAATGCAAGTAGTTCCCAGAGGCGTTCATAAAAAGCAAGAGTTGTTCTGGCTGCCAGCTTGGCTGTGGGAGCCAGGCCAGGACGTTCGGCATATTGGGGGCCAGTGCTAGGGAAAAGTGAAAAAAAGGTTCTTTGGAGGATAGAGTGGCCAGGAAAGCCCGCAGCCCCAAAGTCTGGGTGGCAATGCAAGTAGTTCCCAGAGGCGTTCATAAAAAGCAAGAGTTGTTCTGGCTGCCACCTTGGCTGTGGGAGCCAGGCCAGGACGTTCGGCATATTGGGGGCCAGTGCTAGGGAAAAGTGAAAAAAAGGTTCTTTTGAGGATAGAGTGGCCAGGAAAGCCCGCAGCCCCAAAGTCTGGGTGGCAATGCAAGTAGTTCCCAGAGGCGTTCATAAAAAGCAAGAGTTGTTCTGGCTGCCACCTTGGCTGTGGGTGCCAGGCCAGGACGTTCGGCATATTGGGGTCCGGTGCTGGGGTAAAGTGAAAAAAAGAATCTTTGGAGGATAGAGTGGCCAGGAAAGCCCGCAGCCCCAAAGTCTGGGTGGCAATGCAAGTAGTTCCCAGAGACCTTGAAAGAAAGCAAGAGTTGTTCTGGCTGCCACCTTGGCTGTGGGAGCCAGGCCAGGACGTTCGGCATATTGGAGGCCAGTGCTAGGGAAAAGAGGAAAAAAAGGTTCTTTGGAGGATAGAGTGGCCAGGAAAGCCCGCAGCCCCAAAGTCTGGGTGGCAATGCAAGTAGTTCCCAGAGACCTTGAAAGAAAGCAAGAGTTGTTCTGGCTGCCACCTTGGCTGTGGGAGCCAGGCCAGGACGTTCGGCATATTGGGGTCCGGTGCTGGGGTAAAGTGAAAAAAAGGATCTTTGGAGGATAGAGTGGCCAGGAAAGCCCGCAGCCCCAAAGTCTGGGTGGCAATGCAAGTAGTTCCCAGAGGCGTTCATAAAAAGCAAGAGTTGTTCTGGCTGCCACCTTGGCTGTGGGAGCCAGGCCAGGACGTTCGGCATATTGGGGTCCGGTGCTAGGGAAAAGTGAAAAAAAGGTTCTTTGGAGGATAGAGTGGCCAGGAAAGCCCGCAGCCCCAAAGTCTGGGTGGCAATGCAAGTAGTTCCCAGAGACCTTGAAAGAAAGCAAGAGTTATTTCTGGCTGCCACCTTGGCTGTGGGAGCCAGGCCAGGACGTTCGGCATATTGGGGTCCGGTGCTGGGGATAAGTGAAAAAAAGGTTCTTTGGAGGATAGAGTGGCCAGGAAAGCCCGCAGCCCCAAAGTCTGGGTGGCAATGCAAGTAGTTCCCAGAGGCGTTCATAAAAAGCAAGAGCTGTTCTGGCTGCCAGCTTGGCTGTGGGAGCCAGGCCAGGACGTTCGGCATATTGGGGGCCAGTGCTAGGGAAAAGTGAAAAAAAGGTTCTTTTGAGGATAGAGTGGCCAGGAAAGCCCGCAGCCCCAAAGTCTGGGTGGCAATGCAAGTAGTTCCCAGAGGCGTTCATAAAAAGCAAGAGCTGTTCTAGCTGCCACCTTGGCTGTGGGAGCCAGGCCAGGACGTTCGGCATATTGGGGGCCAGTGCTAGGGAAAAGTGAAAAAAAGGTTCTTTTGAGGATAGAGTGGCCAGGAAAGCCCGCAGCCCCAAAGTCTGGGTGGCAATGCAAGTAGTTCCCAGAGGCGTTCATAAAAAGCAAGAGCTGTTCTGGCTGCCACCTTGGCTGTGGGAGCCAGGCCAGGACGTTCGGCATATTGGGGGCCGGTGCTAGGGAAAAGTGAAAAAAAGGTTCTTTTGAGGATAGAGTGGCCAGGAAAGCCCGCAGCCCCAAAGTCTGGGTGGCAATGCAAGTAGTTCCCAGAGGCGTTCATAAAAAGCAAGAGTTGTTCTGGCTGCCACCTTGGCTGTGGGAGCCAGGCCAGGACGTTTGGCATATTGGGGTCCGGTGCTAGGGAAAAGTGAAAAAAAGGTTCTTTGGAGGATAGAGTGGCCAGGAAAGCCCGCAGCCCCAAAGTCTGGGTGGCAATGCAAGTAGTTCCCAGAGGCGTTCATAAAAAGCAAGAGTTGTTCTGGCTGCCACCTTGGCTGTGGGTGCCAGGCCAGGACGTTCGGCATATTGGGGTCCGGTGCTAGGGAAAAGTGAAAAAAAGGTTCTTTGGAGGATAGAGTGGCCAGGAAAGCCCGCAGCCCCAAAGTCTGGGTGGCAATGCAAGTAGTTCCCAGAGACCTTGAAAGAAAGCAAGAGTTATTTCTGGCTGCCACCTTGGCTGTGGGAGCCAGGCCAGGACGTTCGGCATATTGGGGTCCGGTGCTGGGGTAAAGTGAAAAAAAGGTTCTTTGGAGGATAGAGTGGCCAGGAAAGCCCGCAGCCCCAAAGTCTGGGTGGCAATGCAAGTAGTTCCCAGAGACCTTGAAAGAAAGCAAGAGTTGTTCTGGCTGCCAGCTTGGCTGTGGGAGCCAGGCCAGGACGTTCGGCATATTGGGGTCCGGTGCTAGGGAAAAGTGAAAAAATGGTTCTTTGGAGGATAGAGTGGCCAGGAAAGCCCGCAGCCCCAAAGTCTGGGTGGCAATGCAAGTAGTTCCCAGAGAAGTTCATAAAAAGCAAGAGTTGTTCTGGCTGCCACCTTGGCTGTGGGAGCCAGGCCAGGACGTTCGGCATATTGGGGGCCAGTGCTAGGGAAAAGTGAAAAAAAGGTTCTTTGGAGGATAGAGTGGCCAGGAAAGCCCGCAGCCCCAAAGTCTGGGTGGCAATGCAAGTAGTTCCCAGAGGCGTTCATAAAAAGCAAGAGTTGTTCTAGCTGCCACCTTGGCTGTGGGAGCCAGGCCAGGACGTTCGGCATATTGGGGGCCAGTGCTAGGGAAAAGTGAAAAAAAGGTTCTTTTGAGGATAGAGTGGCCAGGAAAGCCCGCAGCCCCAAAGTCTGGGTGGCAATGCAAGTAGTTCCCAGAGACCTTGAAAGAAAGCAAGAGTTATTTCTGGCTGCCACCTTGGCTGTGGGAGCCAGGCCAGGACGTTCGGCATATTGGGGTCCGGTGCTGGGGATAAGTGAAAAAATGGTTCTTTGGAGGATAGAGTGGCCAGGAAAGCCCGCAGCCCCAAAGTCTGGGTGGCAATGCAAGTAGTTCCCAGAGACCTTGAAAGAAAGCAAGAGTTATTTCTGGCTGCCACCTTGGCTGTGGGAGCCAGGCCAGGACGTTCGGCATATTGGGGTCCGGTGCTGGGGATAAGTGAAAAAATGGTTCTTTGGAGGATAGAGTGGCCAGGAAAGCCCGCAGCCCCAAAGTCTGGGTGGCAATGCAAGTAGTTCCCAGAGGCGTTCATAAAAAGCAAGAGTTGTTCTGGCTGCCACCTTGGCTGTGGGAGCCAGGCCAGGACGTTCGGCATATTGGGGTCCGGTGCTAGGGAAAAGTGAAAAAAAGGTTCTTTGGAGGATAGAGTGGCCAGGAAAGCCCGCAGCCCCAAAGTCTGGGTGGCAATGCAAGTAGTTCCCAGAGACCTTGAAAGAAAGCAAGAGTTATTTCTGGCTGCCACCTTGGCTGTGGGAGCCAGGCCAGGACGATCGGCATATTGGGGTCCGGTGCTGGGGTAAAGTGAAAAAAAGGATCTTTGGAGGATAGAGTGGCCAGGAAAGCCCGCAGCCCCAAAGTCTGGGTGGCAATGCAAGTAGTTCCCAGAGACCTTGAAAGAAAGCAAGAGTTGTTCTGGCTGCCACCTTGGCTGTGGGAGCCAGGCCAGGACGTTCGGCATATTGGGGTCCGGTGCTAAGGAAAAGTGAAAAAAAGGTTCTTTGGAGGATAGAGTGGCCAGGAAAGCCCGCAGCCCCAAAGTCTGGGTGGCAATGCAAGTAGTTCCCAGAGGCGTTCATAAGAAGCAAGAGTTGTTCTGGCTGCCACCTTGGCTGTGGGAGCCAGGCCAGGAAGTTCGGCATATTGGGGTCCGGTGCTGGGGAAAAGTGAAAAAAAAGTTCTTTTGAGGATAGAGTGGCCAGGAAAGCCCGCAGCCCCAAAGTCTGGGTGGCAATGCAAGTAGTTCCCAGAGGCGTTCATAAAAAGCAAGAGTTGTTCTGGCTGCCACCTTGGCTGTGGGAGCCAGGCCAGGACGTTTGGCATATTGGGGTCCGGTGCTAGGGAAAAGTGAAAAAAAGGTTCTTTGGAGGATAGAGTGGCCAGGAAAGCCCGCAGCCCCAAAGTCTGGGTGGCAATGCAAGTAGTTCCCAGAGGCGTTCATAAAAAGCAAGAGTTGTTCTGGCTGCCACCTTGGCTGTGGGTGCCAGGCCAGGACGTTCGGCATATTGGGGTCCGGTGCTAGGGAAAAGTGAAAAAAAGGTTCTTTGGAGGATAGAGTGGCCAGGAAAGCCCGCAGCCCCAAAGTCTGGGTGGCAATGCAAGTAGTTCCCAGAGACCTTGAAAGAAAGCAAGAGTTATTTCTGGCTGCCACCTTGGCTGTGGGAGCCAGGCCAGGACGTTCGGCATAGTGGGGTCTGGTGCTGGGGTAAAGTGAAAAAAAGGTTCTTTGGAGGACAGAGTGGCCAGGAAAGCCCGCAGCCCCAAAGTCTGGGTGGCAATGCAAGTAGTTCCCAGAGACCTTGAAAGAAAGCAAGAGTTGTTCTGGCTGCCAGCTTGGCTGTGGGAGCCAGGCCAGGACGTTCGGCATATTGGGGTCCGGTGCTGGGGTAAAGTGAAAAAAAGGTTCTTTGGAGGATAGAGTGGCCAGGAAAGCCCGCAGCCCCAAAGTCTGGGTGGCAATGCAAGTAGTTCCCAGAGGCGTTCATAAAAAGCAAGAGTTGTTCTGGCTGCCACCTTGGCTGTGGGAGCCAGGCCAGGACGTTCGGCATATTGGGGGCCAGTGCTAGGGAAAAGTGAAAAAAAGGTTCTTTGGAGGATAGAGTGGCCAGGAAAGCCCGCAGCCCCAAAGTCTGGGTGGCAATGCAAGTAGTTCCCAGAGGCGTTCATAAAAAGCAAGAGTTGTTCTGGCTGCCACCTTGGCTGTGGGAGCCAGGCCAGGACGTTCGGCATATTGGGGTCCGGTGCTGGGGTAAAGTGAAAAAAAGGTTCTTTGGAGGATAGAGTGGCCAGGAAAGCCCGCAGCCCCAAAGTCTGGGTGGCAATGCAAGTAGTTCCCAGAGGCGTTCATAAAAAGCAAGAGTTGTTCTGGCTGCCACCTTGGGTGTGGGAGCCAGGCCAGGACGTTCGGCATATTGGGGTCCGGTGCTGGGGTAAAGTGAAAAAAAGGATCTTTGGAGGATAGAGTGGCCAGGAAAGCCCGCAGCCCCAAAGTCTGGGTGGCAATGCAAGTAGTTCCCAGAGACCTTGAAAGAAAGCAAGAGTTGTTCTGGCTGCCAGCTTGGCTGTGGGAGCCAGGCCAGGACGTTCGGCATATTGGGGTCCGGTGCTAAGGAAAAGTGAAAAAATGGTTCTTTGGAGGATAGAGTGGCCAGGAAAGCCCGCAGCCCCAAAGTCTGGGTGGCAATGCAAGTAGTTCCCAGAGGCGTTCATAAGAAGCAAGAGTTGTTCTGGCTGCCACCTTGGCTGTGGGAGCCAGGCCAGGACGTTCGGCATATTGGGGGCCGGTGCTAGGGAAAAGTGAAAAAAAGGTTCTTTGGAGGATAGAGTGGCCAGGAAAGCCCGCAGCCCCAAAGTCTGGGTGGCAATGCAAGTAGTTCCCAGAGGCGTTCATAAAAAGCAAGAGTTGTTCTGGCTGCCACCTTGGCTGTGGGAGCCAGGCCAGGACGTTCGGCATATTGGGGGCCAGTGCTAGGGAAAAGTGAAAAAAAGGTTCTTTGGAGGATAGAGTGGCCAGGAAAGCCCGCAGCCCCAAAGTCTGGGTGGCAATGCAAGTAGTTCCCAGAGGCGTTCATAAAAAGCAAGAGTTGTTCTGGCTGCCACCTTGGCTGTGGGAGCCAGGCCAGGACGTTCGGCATATTGGGGGCCAGTGCTAGGGAAAAGTGAAAAAAAGGTTCTTTGGAGGATAGAGTGGCCAGGAAAGCCCGCAGCCCCAAAGTCTGGGTGGCAATGCAAGTAGTTCCCAGAGGCGTTCATAAAAAGCAAGAGCTGTTCTGGCTGCCACCTTGGCTGTGGGAGCCAGGCCAGGACGTTCGGCATATTGGGGTCCGGTGCTGGGGTAAAGTGAAAAAAAGAATCTTTGGAGGATAGAGTGGCCAGGAAAGCCCGCAGCCCCAAAGTCTGGGTGGCAATGCAAGTAGTTCCCAGAGACCTTGAAAGAAAGCAAGAGTTGTTCTGGCTGCCACCTTGGCTGTGGGAGCCAGGCCAGGACGTTCGGCATATTGGAGGCCAGTGCTAGGGAAAAGTGAAAAAAAGGTTCTTTGGAGGATAGAGTGGCCAGGAAAGCCCGCAGCCCCAAAGTCTGGGTGGCAATGCAAGTAGTTCCCAGAGACCTTGAAAGAAAGCAAGAGTTGTTCTGGCTGCCACCTTGGCTGTGGGTGCCAGGCCAGGACGTTCGGCATATTGGGGTCCGGTGCTGGGGTAAAGTGAAAAAAAGGTTCTTTGGAGGATAGAGTGGCCAGGAAAGCCCGCAGCCCCAAAGTCTGGGTGGCAATGCAAGTAGTTCCCAGAGGCGTTCATAAAAAGCAAGAGTTGTTCTGGCTGCCACCTTGGCTGTGGGAGCCAGGCCAGGACGTTCGGCATATTGGGGTCCGGTGCTAGGGAAAAGTGAAAAAAAGGTTCTTTGGAGGATAGAGTGGCCAGGAAAGCCCGCAGCCCCAAAGTCTGGGTGGCAATGCAAGTAGTTCCCAGAGACCTTGAAAGAAAGCAAGAGTTATTTCTGGCTGCCACCTTGGCTGTGGGAGCCAGGCCAGGACGTTCGGCATATTGGGGTCCGGTGCTGGGGATAAGTGAAAAAAAGGTTCTTTGGAGGATAGAGTGGCCAGGAAAGCCCGCAGCCCCAAAGTCTGGGTGGCAATGCAAGTAGTTCCCAGAGGCGTTCATAAAAAGCAAGAGTTGTTCTGGCTGCCACCTTGGCTGTGGGAGCCAGGCCAGGACGTTCGGCATATTGGGGGCCAGTGCTAGGGAAAAGTGAAAAAAAGGTTCTTTTGAGGATAGAGTGGCCAGGAAAGCCCGCAGCCCCAAAGTCTGGGTGGCAATGCAAGTAGTTCCCAGAGGCGTTCATAAAAAGCAAGAGCTGTTCTAGCTGCCACCTTGGCTGTGGGAGCCAGGCCAGGACGTTCGGCATATTGGGGGCCAGTGCTAGGGAAAAGTGAAAAAAAGGTTCTTTTGAGGATAGAGTGGCCAGGAAAGCCCGCAGCCCCAAAGTCTGGGTGGCAATGCAAGTAGTTCCCAGAGGCGTTCATAAAAAGCAAGAGCTGTTCTGGCTGCCACCTTGGCTGTGGGAGCCAGGCCAGGACGTTCGGCATATTGGGGGCCGGTGCTAGGGAAAAGTGAAAAAAAGGTTCTTTGGAGGATAGAGTGGCCAGGAAAGCCCGCAGCCCCAAAGTCTGGGTGGCAATGCAAGTAGTTCCCAGAGACCTTGAAAGAAAGCAAGAGTTGTTCTGGCTGCCACCTTGGCTGTGGGTGCCAGGCCAGGACGTTCGGCATATTGGGGTCCGGTGCTAGGGAAAAGTGAAAAAAAGGTTCTTTTGAGGAGAGAGTGGCCAGGAAAGCCCGCAGCCCCAAAGTCTGGGTGGCAATGCAAGTAGTTCCCAGAGACCTTGAAAGAAAGCAAGAGTTGTTCTGGCTGCCACCTTGACTGTGGGAGCCAGGCCAGGACAATCGGCATATTGGGGTCCGGTGCTGGGGTAAAGTGAAAAAACGGTTCTTTGGAGGATAGAGTGGCCAGGAAAGCCCGCAGCCCCAAAGTCTGGGTGGCAATGCAAGTAGTTCCCAGAGGCGTTCATAAAAAGCAAGAGTTGTTCTGGCTGCCACCTTGGCTGTGGGAGCCAGGCCAGGACGTTCGGCATATTGGGGTCCGGTGCTAGGGAAAAGTGAAAAAAAGGTGCTTTGGAGGATAGAGTGGCCAGGAAAGCCCGCAGCCCCAAAGTCTGGGTGGCAATGCAAGTAGTTCCCAGAGACCTTGAAAGAAAGCAAGAGTTATTTCTGGCTGCCAGCTTGGCTGTGGGAGCCAGGCCAGGACGATCGGCATATTGGGGTCCGGTGCTGGGGTAAAGTGAAAAAAAGGATCTTTGGAGGATAGAGTGGCCAGGAAAGCCCGCAGCCCCAAAGTCTGGGTGGCAATGCAAGTAGTTCCCAGAGACCTTGAAAGAAAGCAAGAGTTGTTCTGGCTGCCACCTTGGCTGTGGGAGCCAGGCCAGGACGTTCGGCATATTGGGGTCCGGTGCTAAGGAAAAGTGAAAAAAAGGTTCTTTGGAGGATAGAGTGGCCAGGAAAGCCCGCAGCCCCAAAGTCTGGGTGGCAATGCAAGTAGTTCCCAGAGGCGTTCATAAGAAGCAAGAGTTGTTCTGGCTGCCACCTTGGCTGTGGGAGCCAGGCCAGGAAGTTCGGCATATTGGGGGCCGGTGCTGGGGAAAAGTGAAAAAAAAGTTCTTTTGAGGATAGAGTGGCCAGGAAAGCCCGCAGCCCCAAAGTCTGGGTGGCAATGCAAGTAGTTCCCAGAGGCGTTCATAAAAAGCAAGAGTTGTTCTGGCTGCCACCTTGGCTGTGGGAGCCAGGCCAGGACGTTTGGCATATTGGGGTCCGGTGCTAGGGAAAAGTGAAAAAAAGGTTCTTTGGAGGATAGAGTGGCCAGGAAAGCCCGCAGCCCCAAAGTCTGGGTGGCAATGCAAGTAGTTCCCAGAGGCGTTCATAAAAAGCAAGAGTTGTTCTGGCTGCCACCTTGGCTGTGGGTGCCAGGCCAGGACGTTCGGCATATTGGGGTCCGGTGCTAGGGAAAAGTGAAAAAAAGGTTCTTTGGAGGATAGAGTGGCCAGGAAAGCCCGCAGCCCCAAAGTCTGGGTGGCAATGCAAGTAGTTCCCAGAGACCTTGAAAGAAAGCAAGAGTTGTTCTGGCTGCCAGCTTGGCTGTGGGAGCCAGGCCAGGACGTTCGGCATATTGGGGTCCGGTGCTGGGGTAAAGTGAAAAAAAGGTTCTTTGGAGGATAGAGTGGCCAGGAAAGCCCGCAGCCCCAAAGTCTGGGTGGCAATGCAAGTAGTTCCCAGAGGCGTTCATAAAAAGCAAGAGTTGTTCTGGCTGCCACCTTGGCTGTGGGAGCCAGGCCAGGACGTTCGGCATATTGGGGTCCGGTGCTAGGGAAAAGTGAAAAAAAGGTGCTTTGGAGGATAGAGTGGCCAGGAAAGCCCGCAGCCCCAAAGTCTGGGTGGCAATGCAAGTAGTTCCCAGAGACCTTGAAAGAAAGCAAGAGTTATTTCTGGCTGCCACCTTGGCTGTGGGAGCCAGGCCAGGACGATCGGCATATTGGGGTCCGGTGCTGGGGTAAAGTGAAAAAAAGGATCTTTGGAGGATAGAGTGGCCAGGAAAGCCCGCAGCCCCAAAGTCTGGGTGGCAATGCAAGTAGTTCCCAGAGGCGTTCATAAGAAGCAAGAGTTGTTCTGGCTGCCAACTTGGCTGTGGGAGCCAGGCCAGGAAGTTCGGCATATTGGGGGCCGGTGCTGGGGAAAAGTGAAAAAAAAGTTCTTTTGAGGATAGAGTGGCCAGGAAAGCCCGCAGCCCCAAAGTCTGGGTGGCAATGCAAGTAGTTCCCAGAGGCGTTCATAAAAAGCAAGAGTTGTTCTGGCTGCCACCTTGGCTGTGGGAGCCAGGCCAGGACGTTTGGCATATTGGGGTCCGGTGCTAGGGAAAAGTGAAAAAAAGGTTCTTTGGAGGATAGAGTGGCCAGGAAAGCCCGCAGCCCCAAAGTCTGGGTGGCAATGCAAGTAGTTCCCAGAGGCGTTCATAAAAAGCAAGAGCTGTTCTGGCTGCCACCTTGGCTGTGGGAGCCAGGCCAGGACGTTCGGCATATTGGGGTCCGGTGCTGGGGTAAAGTGAAAAAAAGGATCTTTGGAGGATAGAGTGGCCAGGAAAGCCCGCAGCCCCAAAGTCTGGGTAGCAATGCAAGTAGTTCCCAGAGACCTTGAAAGAAAGCAAGAGTTGTTCTGGCTGCCACCTTGGCTGTGGGAGCCAGGCCAGGACGTTCGGCATATTGGGGTCCGGTGCTGGGGTAAAGTGAAAAAAAGGTTCTTTGGAGGATAGAGTGGCCAGGAAAGCCCGCAGCCCCAAAGTCTGGGTGGCAATGCAAGTAGTTCCCAGAGGCATTCATAAAAAGCAAGAGTTGTTCTGGCTGCCACCTTGGCTGTGGGAGCCAGGCCAGGACGTTCGGCATATTGGGGGCCAGTGCTAGGGAAAAGTGAAAAAAAGGTTCTTTGGAGGATAGAGTGGCCAGGAAAGCCCGCAGCCCCAAAGTCTGGGTGGCAATGCAAGTAGTTCCCAGAGGCGTTCATAAAAAGCAAGAGTTGTTCTGGCTGCCACCTTGGCTGTGGGAGCCAGGCCAGGACGTTCGGCATATTGGGGGCCAGTGCTAGGGAAAAGTGAAAAAAAGGTTCTTTTGAGGATAGAGTGGCCAGGAAAGCCCGCAGCCCCAAAGTCTGGGTGGCAATGCAAGTAGTTCCCAGAGGCGTTCATAAAAAGCAAGAGCTGTTCTGGCTGCCACCTTGGCTGTGGGAGCCAGGCCAGGACGTTCGGCATATTGGGGTCCGGTGCTGGGGTAAAGTGAAAAAAAGGATCTTTGGAGGATAGAGTGGCCAGGAAAGCCCGCAGCCCCAAAGTCTGGGTAGCAATGCAAGTAGTTCCCAGAGACCTTGAAAGAAAGCAAGAGTTGTTCTGGCTGCCACCTTGGCTGTGGGAGCCAGGCCAGGACGTTCGGCATATTGGGGTCCGGTGCTAAGGAAAAGTGAAAAAATGGTTCTTTGGAGGATAGAGTGGCCAGGAAAGCCCGCAGCCCCAAAGTCTGGGTGGCAATGCAAGTAGTTCCCAGAGGCGTTCATAAGAAGCAAGAGTTGTTCTGGCTGCCACCTTGGCTGTGGGAGCCAGGCCAGGAAGTTCGGCATATTGGGGGCCGGTGCTGGGGAAAAGTGAAAAAAAAGTTCTTTTGAGGATAGAGTGGCCAGGAAAGCCCGCAGCCCCAAAGTCTGGGTGGCAATGCAAGTAGTTCCCAGAGGCGTTCATAAAAAGCAAGAGTTGTTCTGGCTGCCACCTTGGCTGTGGGAGCCAGGCCAGGACGTTTGGCATATTGGGGTCCGGTGCTAGTGAAAAGTGAAAAAAAGGTTCTTTGGAGGATAGAGTGGCCAGGAAAGCCCGCAGCCCCAAAGTCTGGGTGGCAATGCAAGTAGTTCCCAGAGGCGTTCATAAAAAGCAAGAGTTGTTCTGGCTGCCACCTTGGCTGTGGGAGCCAGGCCAGGACGTTCGGCATATTGGGGTCCGGTGCTAGGGAAAAGTGAAAAAAAGGTTCTTTGGAGGATAGAGTGGCCAGGAAAGCCCGCAGCCCCAAAGTCTGGGTGGCAATGCAAGTAGTTCCCAGAGACCTTGAAAGAAAGCAAGAGTTATTTCTGGCTGCCACCTTGGCTGTGGGAGCCAGGCCAGGACGATCGGCATATTGGGGTCCGGTGCTGGGGTAAAGTGAAAAAAAGGATCTTTGGAGGATAGAGTGGCCAGGAAAGCCCGCAGCCCCAAAGTCTGGGTGGCAATGCAAGTAGTTCCCAGAGGCGTTCATAAGAAGCAAGAGTTGTTCTGGCTGCCAACTTGGCTGTGGGAGCCAGGCCAGGAAGTTCGGCATATTGGGGGCCGGTGCTGGGGAAAAGTGAAAAAAAAGTTCTTTTGAGGATAGAGTGGCCAGGAAAGCCCGCAGCCCCAAAGTCTGGGTGGCAATGCAAGTAGTTCCCAGAGGCGTTCATAAAAAGCAAGAGTTGTTCTGGCTGCCACCTTGGCTGTGGGAGCCAGGCCAGGACGTTTGGCATATTGGGGTCCGGTGCTAGGGAAAAGTGAAAAAAAGGTTCTTTGGAGGATAGAGTGGCCAGGAAAGCCCGCAGCCCCAAAGTCTGGGTGGCAATGCAAGTAGTTCCCAGAGACCTTGAAAGAAAGCAAGAGTTGTTCTGGCTGCCACCTTGGCTGTGGGAGCCAGGCCAGGACGTTCGGCATATTGGGGTCCGGTGCTGGGGTAAAGTGAAAAAAAGGTTCTTTTGAGGATAGAGTGGCCAGGAAAGCCCGCAGCCCCAAAGTCTGGGTGGCAATGCAAGTAGTTCCCAGAGGCATTCATAAAAAGCAAGAGTTGTTCTGGCTGCCACCTTGGCTGTGGGAGCCAGGCCAGGACGTTCGGCATATTGGGGGCCAGTGCTAGGGAAAAGTGAAAAAAAGGTTCTTTGGAGGATAGAGTGGCCAGGAAAGCCCGCAGCCCCAAAGTCTGGGTGGCAATGCAAGTAGTTCCCAGAGGCGTTCATAAAAAGCAAGAGTTGTTCTGGCTGCCACCTTGGCTGTGGGAGCCAGGCCAGGACGTTCGGCATATTGGGGGCCAGTGCTAGGGAAAAGTGAAAAAAAGGTTCTTTTGAGGATAGAGTGGCCAGGAAAGCCCGCAGCCCCAAAGTCTGGGTGGCAATGCAAGTAGTTCCCAGAGGCGTTCATAAAAAGCAAGAGCTGTTCTGGCTGCCACCTTGGCTGTGGGAGCCAGGCCAGGACGTTCGGCATATTGGGGTCCGGTGCTGGGGTAAAGTGAAAAAAAGGTTCTTTGGAGGATAGAGTGGCCAGGAAAGCCCGCAGCCCCAAAGTCTGGGTAGCAATGCAAGTAGTTCCCAGAGACCTTGAAAGAAAGCAAGAGTTGTTCTGGCTGCCACCTTGGCTGTGGGAGCCAGGCCAGGACGTTCGGCATATTGGGGTCCGGTGCTAAGGAAAAGTGAAAAAATGGTTCTTTGGAGGATAGAGTGGCCAGGAAAGCCCGCAGCCCCAAAGTCTGGGTGGCAATGCAAGTAGTTCCCAGAGGCGTTCATAAGAAGCAAGAGTTGTTCTGGCTGCCACCTTGGCTGTGGGAGCCAGGCCAGGAAGTTCGGCATATTGGGGGCCGGTGCTGGGGAAAAGTGAAAAAAAAGTTCTTTTGAGGATAGAGTGGCCAGGAAAGCCCGCAGCCCCAAAGTCTGGGTGGCAATGCAAGTAGTTCCCAGAGGCGTTCATAAAAAGCAAGAGTTGTTCTGGCTGCCACCTTGGCTGTGGGAGCCAGGCCAGGACGTTTGGCATATTGGGGTCCGGTGCTAGTGAAAAGTGAAAAAAAGGTTCTTTGGAGGATAGAGTGGCCAGGAAAGCCCGCAGCCCCAAAGTCTGGGTGGCAATGCAAGTAGTTCCCAGAGGCGTTCATAAAAAGCAAGAGTTGTTCTGGCTGCCACCTTGGCTGTGGGAGCCAGGCCAGGACGTTCGGCATATTGGGGTCCGGTGCTAGGGAAAAGTGAAAAAAAGGTTCTTTGGAGGATAGAGTGGCCAGGAAAGCCCGCAGCCCCAAAGTCTGGGTGGCAATGCAAGTAGTTCCCAGAGACCTTGAAAGAAAGCAAGAGTTGTTCTGGCTGCCACCTTGGCTGTGGGAGCCAGGCCAGGACGTTCGGCATATTGGGGTCCGGTGCTGGGGTAAAGTGAAAAAAAGGTTCTTTGGAGGATAGAGTGGCCAGGAAAGCCCGCAGCCCCAAAGTCTGGGTGGCAATGCAAGTAGTTCCCAGAGACCTTGAAAGAAAGCAAGAGTTGTTCTGGCTGCCAGCTTGGCTGTGGGAGCCAGGCCAGGACGTTCGGCATATTGGGGTCCGGTGCTGGGGTAAAGTGAAAAAAAGGTTCTTTGGAGGATAGAGTGGCCAGGAAAGCCCGCAGCCCCAAAGTCTGGGTGGCAATGCAAGTAGTTCCCAGAGGCGTTCATAAAAAGCAAGAGTTGTTCTGGCTGCCACCTTGGCTGTGGGAGCCAGGCCAGGACGTTCGGCATATTGGGGTCCGGTGCTAGGGAAAAGTGAAAAAAAGGTTCTTTGGAGGATAGAGTGGCCAGGAAAGCCCGCAGCCCCAAAGTCTGGGTGGCAATGCAAGTAGTTCCCAGAGGCGTTCATAAAAAGCAAGAGTTGTTCTAGCTGCCACCTTGGCTGTGGGAGCCAGGCCAGGACGTTCGGCATATTGGGGGCCAGTGCTGGGGTAAAGTGAAAAAAAAGAATCTTTGGAGGATAGAGTGGCCAGGAAAGCCCGCAGCCCCAAAGTCTGGGTGGCAATGCAAGTAGTTCCCAGAGACCTTGAAAGAAAGCAAGAGTTGTTCTGGCTGCCACCTTGGCTGTGGGAGCCAGGCCAGGACGTTCGGGATATTGGAGGCCAGTGCTAGGGAAAAGTGAAAAAAAGGTTCTTTGGAGGATAGAGTGGCCAGGAAAGCCCGCAGCCCCAAAGTCTGGGTGGCAATGCAAGTAGTTCCCAGAGACCTTGAAAGAAAGCAAGAGTTGTTCTGGCTGCCACCTTGGCTGTGGGAGCCAGGCCAGGACGTTCGGCATATTGGGGTCCGGTGCTGGGGAAAAGTGAAAAAAAGGATCTTTGGAGGATAGAGTGGCCAGGAAAGCCCGCAGCCCCAAAGTCTGGGTGGCAATGCAAGTAGTTCCCAGAGGCGTTCATAAAAAGCAAGAGTTGTTCTGGCTGCCACCTTGGCTGTGGGAGCCAGGCCAGGACGTTCGGCATATTGGGGTCCGGTGCTAGGGAAAAGTGAAAAAAAGGTTCTTTGGAGGATAGAGTGGCCAGGAAAGCCCGCAGCCCCAAAGTCTGGGTGGCAATGCAAGTAGTTCCCAGAGACCTTGAAAGAAAGCAAGAGTTATTTCTGGCTGCCACCTTGGCTGTGGGAGCCAGGCCAGGACGTTCGGCATATTGGGGTCCGGTGCTGGGGATAAGTGAAAAAAAGGTTCTTTGGAGGATAGAGTGGCCAGGAAAGCCCGCAGCCCCAAAGTCTGGGTGGCAATGCAAGTAGTTCCCAGAGGCGTTCATAAAAAGCAAGAGTTGTTCTGGCTGCCACCTTGGCTGTGGGAGCCAGGCCAGGACGTTCGGCATATTGGGGGCCAGTGCTAGGGAAAAGTGAAAAAAAGGTTCTTTTGAGGATAGAGTGGCCAGGAAAGCCCGCAGCCCCAAAGTCTGGGTGGCAATGCAAGTAGTTCCCAGAGGCGTTCATAAAAAGCAAGAGCTGTTCTAGCTGCCACCTTGGCTGTGGGATCCAGGCCAGGACGTTCGGCATATTGGGGTCCGGTGCTAGGGAAAAGTGAAAAAAAGGTTCTTTGGAGGATAGAGTGGCCAGGAAAGCCCGCAGCCCCAAAGTCTGGGTGGCAATGCAAGTAGTTCCCAGAGGCGTTCATAAAAAGCAAGAGCTGTTCTGGCTGCCACCTTGGCTGTGGGAGCCAGGCCAGGACGTTCGGCATATTGGGAGCCGGTGCTAGGGAAAAGTGAAAAAAAGGTTCTTTGGAGGATAGAGTGGCCAGGAAAGCCCGCAGCCCCAAAGTCTGGGTGGCAATGCAAGTAGTTCCCAGAGGCGTTCATAAAAAGCAAGAGTTGTTCTGGCTGCCACCTTGGCTGTGGGTGCCAGGCCAGGACGTTCGGCATATTGGGGTCCGGTGCTAGGGAAAAGTGAAAAAAAGGTTCTTTGGAGGATAGAGTGGCCAGGAAAGCCCGCAGCCCCAAAGTCTGGGTGGCAATGCAAGTAGTTCCCAGAGGCGTTCATAAAAAGCAAGAGCTGTTCTAGCTGCCACCTTGGCTGTGGGAGCCAGGCCAGGACGTTCGGCATATTGGGGTCCGGTGCTAGGGAAAAGTGAAAAAAAGGTGCTTTGGAGGATAGAGTGGCCAGGAAAGCCCGCAGCCCCAAAGTCTGGGTGGCAATGCAAGTAGTTCCCAGAGACCTTGAAAGAAAGCAAGAGTTATTTCTGGCTGCCACCTTGGCTGTGGGAGCCAGGCCAGGACGTTCGGCATATTGGGGTCTGGTGCTGGGGTAAAGTGAAAAAAAGGATCTTTGGAGGATAGAGTGGCCAGGAAAGCCCGCAGCCCCAAAGTCTGGGTGGCAATGCAAGTAGTTCCCAGAGACCTTGAAAGAAAGCAAGAGTTGTTCTGGCTGCCACCTTGGCTGTGGGAGCCAGGCCAGGACGTTCGGCATATTGGGGTCCGGTGCTGGGGTAAAGTGAAAAAAAGGTTCTTTGGAGGATAGAGTGGCCAGGAAAGCCCGCAGCCCCAAAGTCTGGGTGGCAATGCAAGTAGTTCCCAGAGGCGTTCATAAAAAGCAAGAGTTGTTCTGGCTGCCACCTTGGCTGTGGGTGCCAGGCCAGGACGTTCGGCATATTGGGGTCCGGTGCTAGGGAAAAGTGAAAAAAAGGTTCTTTGGAGGATAGAGTGGCCAGGAAAGCCCGCAGCCCCAAAGTCTGGGTGGCAATGCAAGTAGTTCCCAGAGGCGTTCATAAAAAGCAAGAGCTGTTCTAGCTGCCACCTTGGCTGTGGGAGCCAGGCCAGGACGTTCGGCATATTGGGGTCCGGTGCTAGGGAAAAGTGAAAAAAAGGTGCTTTGGAGGATAGAGTGGCCAGGAAAGCCCGCAGCCCCAAAGTCTGGGTGGCAATGCAAGTAGTTCCCAGAGACCTTGAAAGAAAGCAAGAGTTATTTCTGGCTGCCACCTTGGCTGTGGGAGCCAGGCCAGGACGTTCGGCATAGTGGGGTCCGGTGCTGGGGTAAAGTGAAAAAAAGGATCTTTGGAGGATAGAGTGGCCAGGAAAGCCCGCAGCCCCAAAGTCTGGGTGGCAATGCAAGTAGTTCCCAGAGACCTTGAAAGAAAGCAAGAGTTGTTCTGGCTGCCACCTTGGCTGTGGGAGCCAGGCCAGGACGTTCGGCATATTGGGGTCCGGTGCTGGGGTAAAGTGAAAAAAAGGTTCTTTGGAGGATAGAGTGGCCAGGAAAGCCCGCAGCCCCAAAGTCTGGGTGGCAATGCAAGTAGTTCCCAGAGGCGTTCATAAAAAGCAAGAGTTGTTCTGGCTGCCACCTTGGCTGTGGGTGCCAGGCCAGGACGTTCGGCATATTGGGGTCCGGTGCTAGGGAAAAGTGAAAAAAAGGTTCTTTGGAGGATAGAGTGGCCAGGAAAGCCCGCAGCCCCAAAGTCTGGGTGGCAATGCAAGTAGTTCCCAGAGGCGTTCATAAAAAGCAAGAGCTGTTCTAGCTGCCACCTTGGCTGTGGGAGCCAGGCCAGGACGTTCGGCATATTGGGGTCCGGTGCTAGGGAAAAGTGAAAAAAAGGTTCTTTGGAGGATAGAGTGGCCAGGAAAGCCCGCAGCCCCAAAGTCTGGGTGGCAATGCAAGTAGTTCCCAGAGACCTTGAAAGAAAGCAAGAGTTATTTCTGGCTGCCACCTTGGCTGTGGGAGCCAGGCCAGGACGTTCGGCATATTGGGGTCCGGTGCTGGGGATAAGTGAAAAAAAGGTTCTTTGGAGGATAGAGTGGCCAGGAAAGCCCGCAGCCCCAAAGTCTGGGTGGCAATGCAAGTAGTTCCCAGAGGCGTTCATAAAAAGCAAGAGTTGTTCTGGCTGCCACCTTGGCTGTGGGAGCCAGGCCAGGACGTTCGGCATATTGGGGGCCAGTGCTAGGGAAAAGTGAAAAAAAGGTTCTTTTGAGGATAGAGTGGCCAGGAAAGCCCGCAGCCCCAAAGTCTGGGTGGCAATGCAAGTAGTTCCCAGAGGCGTTCATAAAAAGCAAGAGCTGTTCTAGCTGCCACCTTGGCTGTGGGAGCCAGGCCAGGACGTTCGGCATATTGGGGTCCGGTGCTAGGGAAAAGTGAAAAAAAGGTGCTTTGGAGGATAGAGTGGCCAGGAAAGCCCGCAGCCCCAAAGTCTGGGTGGCAATGCAAGTAGTTCCCAGAGGCGTTCATAAAAAGCAAGAGCTGTTCTGGCTGCCACCTTGGCTGTGGGAGCCAGGCCAGGACGTTCGGCATATTGGGGTCCGGTGCTAGGGAAAAGTGAAAAAAAGGTGCTTTGGAGGATAGAGTGGCCAGGAAAGCCCGCAGCCCCAAAGTCTGGGTGGCAATGCAAGTAGTTCCCAGAGACCTTGAAAGAAAGCAAGAGTTATTTCTGGCTGCCACCTTGGCTGTGGGAGCCAGGCCAGGACGTTCGGCATATTGGGGTCCGGTGCTGGGGTAAAGTGAAAAAAAGGATCTTTGGAGGATAGAGTGGCCAGGAAAGCCCGCAGCCCCAAAGTCTGGGTGGCAATGCAA